>NC_137676.1:69662440-69664940 GCF_963989245.1 Nansenia antarctica
TCATGAATCTTTTTTTTAAATATATATTATTTTTTTCCCCTTATTTTACACCTTTGAGAAAAACCATGACCAAAATAGCATTTATTTGGCTATCATATCAATATTTTAGAGCTCCCCCCAAAATGTCACAAACCATGTTTCCAGGGGAGCTCATGTCACCACCAGGGGAGCTATAGCTCATGTCACCACTAGGGGAGCTATAGCTCATGTCACCACTAGGGGAGCTATAGCTCCCCGAACTTCCCCTTATTTGGCACTGTGCCTCTACCTCGTAACCTAACCATAACCTGCACCTGGCTGGACGGAGGACAAGGTCTGTTGTTGCTGTCGGTATATTTGGGGGATTATTTGTAACTGTTGAACGTGTAAGTTAAGTTAGCCTACTGAAGAATGTTTGTGTTAGTCGGTTTGGACTCACTACTAACTAACTAGCCTGTTAGCGTTAGCAGCTTAACGTTAGCTCAGCTGTAACCTAGCAACGTTAGCAGCTTCACGTTAGCTCAGTAACCCGTTGGGGGGGCGGCAGCGACCCGCTGGCGCCAAAATTCAAAAGGACGTTTTCTTGTTGTGGGTCGTCGCTCCACCAGTCCCGCTGGTGTCTAGAGGGTTGTTTTAATAATATAATATAACTTTCATTTCATAAGATTCACTTTAAGGACAGACATGCACATCAAGTCCATCATCCTGGAGGGCTTCAAGTCTTACGCCCAGAAGACGGAGATCAACGGGTTCGACCCGCTGTTCAACGCGATCACCGGCCTGAACGGCAGCGGCAAGTCCAACATCCTGGACTCCATCTGCTTCCTGCTGGGCATCACCAACCTGTCCCATGTAAGATATATATATATATACTATAACTACTACTAACTAACTAACTAACTAACTAACTAACTACCAACCTCTCCCATGTAAGATCCCTATCTAGAACTAAGTCACATAGTAATAATCACACAGTTAGTCATACAACTAACTACTTGTTAACATTTGAACCTCAGAGTCTCATGACTAGTAGTCTCAGGTGGACTAACCGGGTGGAAGCTAACTAGCTACTAGTAGCATCTACATTCAGGGGAGAAGTGTTGACATTTCTGTGTACATATATTGCCATAACAATAACTGTATTTGTATAGCACTTGTCCTGCAAACGCACACACTAACACTAACACACACACTATCAATAATATAAATTACATAATAAACCAAGAATAAACCATACAATCCATGGGGCATAGAACAAAGATAAACAAAATAACTAAATAATATAAGAATTACTCAAAGTAAATACATACAATAAGATGCTAGCTAACTATAACTATAAGTCACAGCAGATACAGCTAACTAGCTTGCTAACTAGTACATTTGAACTTGAAAGTCTCATGACTAGTAGCCAGTAATACCAAGCTGTCAGACAACGACAGGTTGAAGCGACTAACCAGGTGAAAGCTGACTAACTAGTAGGATCTGCATTCAGGGGAGAAGCTTTGACATTTCTGTGTAACATATTTTGCCATAATAAACAAGTTATTGTGCAAAAGAAATCAGTGTTTCTGTCCTCCACTAGGAAACAAAGTTTAATGTTGCTATAAATTAAGAGTATAATCAAGTTATTGCTTCAGTGTATCCCAACATGATTTACACACTCTACAAGTTAATAACTTTTGTTCCCCTGTTTCAGTGTTTGTATTGCAAAAACACTGATCACAATCAATGTTAATCTGTGTTGTAAAAAATCATTAGGCCTATATTCTGTAGCCACTTTTATATATCTGTACATTACATACTGCGCATAAGCTACTGTAATTCTACGTAGCTCATAACTGTATATAGGCCTACCTCTAAACTACCGTACTTGCCATACTGTACCTATCACTATCATTGTCATGTTTTTATATCACTATTTGCACTTCTGGTTAGATGCTAAACTGCATTTTGTTGTATGGTACTGCATACTGATAGTCTGCAATGACAAATGAAAGTTGAATGTCTAATATTTAACAAACTAATTTCCCCACACCTGATCCATCTTGTAGGTGCGGGCGTCCAACCTTCAGGACCTGGTGTACAAGAACGGCCATGCTGGCATCACCAAAGCCACGGTGTCCATCACCTTCGACAACTCCAACAAGAGCCAGAGCCCGCTGGGGTATGGGACTTACGATGAGATCACCGTCACCAGACAGGTAGCTATCACTATCACCGTCACCTGACAGGTAGCTATCACTATCACTATCACCGTCACCAGACAGGTAGATATCACTATCACTATCACCGTCACCAGACAGGTAGCTATCACTATCACGGTCACCAGACAGGTAGCTATCACTATCACGGTCACCAGACAGGTAGATATCATTACCTGCTCGCGAGTTGATCAAATATGGTGTGTTATGGAAATATTAAATTATCTAAATATAAAATAGAGCAGACAATGTAATACTAGAAGATTAGTTTTAATTTAATTAGGTTTAACTTACGATGACTGGAGGATGTATAGTATCAC
>NC_137676.1:69669940-69672767 GCF_963989245.1 Nansenia antarctica
GCGGAGTTGAAGACGAAGCAGGCGGAGGTGAAGAAGATGGACGGAGGCTACAAGAAGGACAAGGAGGCCGTCCAGGCCCTCGGGAAACACAGGGAGAAGCTGGAGGCCGAGCTCAGCAAACTCAAATGCCAAGGTGTGTGTGTGGGGGGTGGATGGGGAGGGGGGTGGGTGTGGGTGGGGGGGTGGGTGGGTGGGTGTGTGTAGGTGGGTGTGTGGGTGGAGGTGTGTGTAGGTGGGTGGGGGTGTGTAGGTGGGTGGGTGTGTGGGGAGGGGGGGTGTGTGTGTGTGTGTGTGTGTGAGAGAGAGAGAGAGAGAGAGAGAGAGAGGACGTGGAGTTGAGAAAAGACTTTTCAGATTGGACCCATATCTGGTACATCTGGCCTAGATGGTTACTGCTTCTATTTTCATTTTAGCACTAATAATAATAATAATAATAATAATAATAATAGGGTTAGGGTTAGTAATAATAATTTTATGTAAAAAAAACGGCATTCTGGGATCTGTTGATGGGGGACGACACTGTAAATGTTGTCTGGCTGTTCTGTGTATGAGGCTATCTGCTCATATTTACAATGGGTTAGGGTTAGGGTCCTCCTGGGTTCTCAGGGGTGTCCTGGGTAGAGGGGGGGTTAGGGTTAGGGTCCTCCTGGGTTCTCAGGGGTGTCCTGGGTAGAGGGGGGGTTAGGGTGGGGAGAGAGACGGGTGGCCAATTGAGTGCCTGTGACTGTTGTCTGGGGGGGGGAGAAAAATGGTAAAATAAAAATAAATTGATCATCACTAACACCCCCCCCCCCTACCCCCCCCCAGATGGGAAGGAGGAGTCCCTGCAGGACAGGAGGAGGCAGCTGAACCGTGACATCCCGGGGCTCAGAGAGACCTACGAGAGACACATGGGCCGCTTCCCCAACCTGCGCTTTGACTACAAGTACGTGACAGTAGATTTGTGTGTGTGTGTGTGTGTGTGTGTGTGTGTGTGTGTGAGAGAGAGCGTGCGTATGTGAGAGAGTGTGTGTGTCTGTGTCTGTAGTGAAGTGAGTGCCCCTCTAAGGTGTAGATTGGAGTGTGTGTGTGTGTGTGTGTGAGAGAGAGAGAGAGAGTGTGTGTGTGTGTGTGAGAGTGAGGGGGTGACTGATTATCTTGATAATCGATTAATCTGCCGATTATTTTTTCGATTAATCGGATACAAAAAAAAAGCGGGAAAAAATGATTTCTTTTGCAAATTTTATTTTATGTTTTCTAAATCAGCCAGGCCTATACATATACATGTGCAAAATGAATAAGTATTAATACAAAATTATAAATAATATAAATAAAAAAGGCTTTGCTACATCAAATACAACGGTTTAACAACAGGCCATGGACTATATGGCCGTAGATTGTTTCAATAAAGTAGTTGAACTCTAGCTCAATACATGCATTGTTTTAGGTAATAACTTTGCTTAATGTAAAGGTCAGTAACCCAAAGTGCAATATAGGCTACAGACAAGACACTAATGTTTTTATATAACAGATATGCTCCAAAACAATGCAATGTTTCCTCTCACTCCATACAATAGGCTAGGCTACAGTCAGTGCCTCACTCTAACTCACGGGTAGCTTGGTAGGCTACCACTAGCTAGCCTTTAGCTTATCACCTCTGCTCTACCACTGACGTTAGCCAGCTAGCTAAATACACTTGTCATGCAATATTGAATTCATGAATGCGAGCAAACACTCACTGGCTATCGCATTACATTACAGTCATTTAGCTGACGCTTCGCCAGAACTCACACTAACGCATTTGCATGGAGAGCAGGAGACCATGGAAGGGCTGAGCCCAGCAGGACTTATATAATAAAACAATAGGAAGTTAGCTGTAACCCTCCTCTATAGAAACATAGTTAGTGCTCTGGTTCTCAGCACAGCTACGCAGACTACAGCTGGACGAGCAGCATAGTGACAGTCAGCTAGCGGCAGCAGCGAGCTAACCCTGCTAGCTAACTCACTAGCATGTCCTGACAGCAGACAGCAGACAGCTTCACTCTCAAGGCTTTTGAGTAGCATGATTTAAATGTAGCCGCCGCGCCGGTGTAGGTACCGGATTTTCCCACTTTTCCGGTTCCGGTCATAGGTTCTGCCCTTTCCGGCCATAGGTAGCGCTATGATTCGCTATGATTCGCGATGCCTACACCGGCCGCAAGACAGCGTGGCGTGCGTCAACAGGAAGTAGGTTTGTTATGGAAACAAAACCCGACAAAAATTCGTCGCCAACGAATTTCATTATCGATTTTTATCGATCTATTTGTTGTTGCAGCCCTAGTGTGTGTGTGTGTGTATTAACCCCCTCCCTCCCTCCCTCTCCCAGGGATCCAGAGCGGGGGTGGGACCGGGGCAGGGTGAAGGGTCTGTGTGTGTGTTAACCCCCTCCCTCCCTCCCTCTCCCAGGGACCCAGAGCGGGGGTGGGACCGGGGCAGGGTGAAGGGTCTGTGTGTGTGTTAACCCCCTCCCTCCCTCCCTCCCAGGGACCCAGAGCCGGGGTGGGACCGGGGCAGGGTGAAGGGTGTGCTGGCCAACCTGATCACCGTCAGTGACGTCAGCTACGCCACGGCGCTGGAGGTGGTGGCCGGGGGGCGGCTATACCACGTGGTGGTGGACACGGAGGTGTGTGTGTGTGTGTGTGTGTGTGTGTGTGGTGGGGTGGGCGGTGTGTGTGTGTGTGTGTGTGGGGGGGGGGGGGGGGGGAGGGGGAGTGTGAGTGAGTGTGAGAGAGAGAGAGTGTGTGTGTGTGTTTGTGAGAGAGAGAGTGTGTGTGTGTGTGTGTGTGTGTGTGAGAGAGAGAGAGAGAGA
>NC_137676.1:69677967-69685467 GCF_963989245.1 Nansenia antarctica
AATCGTCATTACATTCAACATATCACAATCAACTCAGTTCCTATGACCAAAGTCTTTTTTTCTATTAAGTAAAGTAAAGACAAGACAAAACGAAAACAAAAACAAACAAAGAAAAAAGAAAAACAATAGCGAGTGAACTTTGGGAGCTTTTCTCTTACATATGATAGATTAGAATAGAAAATGATTCAAGAAAATAAACACAATTACATCACCCTCTCATGTTCTTTTAACAATTCAACAGAAATCTGACCTTACAGGTTTAACATATCCAGTCCATTTCGTCCAGATCCGATAGAATTTTTCTACCTGAATTCTAAGGGAGTATGACATCTTTTCCATTACATATATATCATGAATTATATCTATCCATTCATCCACTGTGGGTACGTCTGGCTTTAACCATTTTCTTGTGATAGCCTTTTTACTTGCTACCAGAAGTATCAATATCAATTTTCTGTCGTTATTGTCCCAATTTTCGAATGAGATGTTTCCCAGGTATAAGGTGTCACATTTGAAGGGGATGTTAATTTCAAAAATAGCTTCCAGATTATTGTGTATCTCCCGCCAAAATGGGACTAGATTTGGGCATTCCCAGAATACATGGTAGTGATTGGCTTCATTCAGTCCACAGGATCTCCAACACGCTACACCCGTCCCCTGATGTCGTTTTTGTAGGGGGGTGATAAAAAACCTTGTAAGGTTTTTCCAACTAAATTCTCGCCACGTATTTGAGCATGTCGTTTCCCATTGTAGTTTACATAATCTGTCCCAATCCTCCCCAGAAATAGTAAAATTACCCTCTTTCTCCCATTTCTCTTTAATATATATTGTATTGACTGTTTTGAGATTGATCTGGCGGAAGCCATTGTATAGTCTAGATACCACCTTGTTGCATATCAATGATTTGCTTGCTGATGTAAATACTTCCATAATTCCTGTTACCCCCTCTTCTGATACTCCCCCTAAATTCTGATTGAAATGGTGTCGGACCTGGAGATACCTATAGAAATCATTTTGTTCCAAACCATGTTTTCTCTGTAGCGATTCAAAGCTATGGAATGCCCCCTTGTGGACAAAAGTTAAATAGTTCGAAAGGCCTTTTCCAACCCAGACTTTAAATCTAGCATCTGTTTTGTTTGGAGGGAAGTCTGTGTCATATGCACACCATCTTAGCATTTTAAGTGAGTCCTTTATACCACACAGTTTTACTGTCTCCTGCCAAATCTTCAAAGCCACGTTAATCCAGGGATTATTTTTATTTGTCATGTTGTTTATTAATTCACTATCTGCAACTATCGCTGCTATTTGAACCCCTTCTGTCATTGCACTCTCAATTTCCTTCCATCTTGCAGAGTATGATGGAGTACACCAACACACTACAGGCCTTAATTGAGCTGCGCAATAGTATTCTCGTAAACAAGGAAGGCCAAATCCCCCGTTTTCTTTTCTTAACTGTAGAGTTTTGTATCTGATTCTGGGTTTTTTCCCTTGCCATAAATATCTAGATATTAATTTGTCCCATTCTATAAATTGCTTAGCAGGTATCTCCACTGGAAGAGTCTGGAATAAATACAGTAACCTTGGTAGGATGTTCATCTTAACAGACTCCACCCTAGAGCTCAAACTCAAGAAGGGAATGAGACTCCACCGTAGTACATCTGATTTTAGTTTTACATTCAAAGGGCCATAATTAAGATCAGATAATTTTGAGACATCTTTTGGCAGGTTAACACCTAGGTATTTGATTGAATCTGCATCCCATTTCAGGTTATATTTCCCTCTAATATCGTTGGGTGGGTCATAGTTAAGTGTTAGTACCTGGGTCTTCTGAATATTTAGTTTGTAACCTGAAAGTGTCCCATATTCCTTTAATAAACCCATCAATTTTGGGATTGTCTGTGTGGGCTGTGTTAGATATACCAGGACGTCATCCGCAAAAAGACCAAGTTTATGCTCACCAGCTGCCATGTCTATTCCCTTAATTTCAACATTTTGCCTTATCCATTGGCTCAAAGGCTCAATAAAAAGGCTGAATAGGAGTGGGGAAGCGGGACATCCCTGCCTGGTTCCACGTTCCAGAGTGAAGGATCCCGATAGGGCACCATTAATTTTGATCCTTGCGGATGGGCTATCATATAATGCTTGGAAAGTTGCAATAATAGACTCATGAAAGCCGAATCTCGATAGTACCTTGTATAAAAAGGTCCAACTAACTGAATCGAAAGCTTTCTCAGCGTCCAAACTTACAAGAGCTGCCTCTATTCCGTGTTGTGTGATATGTCTGATAATGTGCAATGACCTTCTAATGTTGTCTTGTGTTTGCCGTTGTCTAATGAATCCTGTCTGATCTAAATGAATGAGTTTAGGTAGAATCCTATCTATTCTTCTGGATAGTATTGATGTAAACAGTCGATAATCGAGCTGGAGAACACTGATAGGGCGATAGCTATTACAATCTAGTTTGTCTTTCCCTTCCTTCGGTATGACTGAAATTATTGCTTCCCTCCACGAGGGTGGAATTTCCCTTTTCTGTAGTACCCAATTAAATGCCTTCAGTAATGTTGGAGCTAATTGTTCTCTAAATGATCTGTACCATTCAGCAGTGAAACCATCTGAACCCGGGGATTTGTTTGCCTTCAATCTCGAAATTGCTGATTGTAATTCCTCTATTGTTATTTCGGCTACCAAGTCTTTATTTTGTTCATTAGTGACAGAGGGTAAATCAAGAGAGGCTAGGAATGACTCAATCTGTAGGTTGTTGTCCACTTGTGGTTGGGAATATAGTGTTTTATAGAACTTTTCGAAACTCTGTTGAATTTTGTCTAGCTTACATTCTATCGCTCCGGATTCGGGGTTCCTTATTTTATAGATTGCATTATCTGCTTGTTGTTTTCTTAGTCTATATGATAAGAGTTTCAATGATTTCCCACCTACTTCATAGTATCTTTGTTTTGTAAATAATAGTTTTTTTTGTATGTCCTGATTGCCTATTTCATTTATCTCGTTCCTTATGTCTTTCATTTCTTGTTTTACCCTGTTATCCAAATTGTTACTGTGTTGTCTTTGTAGATGTTTTAATTTAATTTCCAGGTCATGCAGTCTTTGTCCTCTAAGTTTTTTTATAAGTGAAGTAGTGGCGATGATGTTACCCCTCATTACTGCTTTAAGTGCATCCCAGAGCATATTCGGAGCCACTTCCCCGTTATCGTTTATTTCAAGATATGTTCTAATTTCAGTCTTCATGGCCTCCCTTGTCTCTGGGTTATTCAGGATACTTGAATTCAGCCTCCATATTGTAGACCTTGGCTTTCTATTGAGACACACAGACATGTAAATAGGGCTATGATCAGAGAGGGCAATCGGTCCTATGTCACATTGACTTATTCTATGTAGGTCTCTATTGTAAATTAAAAAATAATCTATCCTTGAGTATACGGCATGGGGGGAGGAGTAGTGGGTGTAGTCCCGGCTGGATGGATACAATTCTCTCCAAACATCTATGATTCCCAATTCCTTCATTAATGCTTTTATCTTCCTACTTATAGGTTTTGACTCTGGATTACCGCTAGATGCATCCAATCTTGGGTTTAAACGAACATTAAAGTCCCCCCCACAGATTAAGATTCCCTGAGATTTTGTGGCCATTAAATCAAATATCTGTCTATAAAACGTCCAGTCACTACCAGGAGGAGCATATACATTCAGTAAACTCACTAGGGTTCCCTCTATTTTCCCTATTATCATTATAAACCTACCATCTTTATCTTTAAACTCTGATATGTGTTCATAGGTCACTGTATTTGATAACAGTATGGCTACACCCCTCCTATGACCTGGTTCGTATGAGGATGAATATACATATTTAAAACCCAGTTTATTCAATTTGGCATGCTCTGTATTGGTAAGGTGGGATTCCTGTAGGTATGCTATTTGTATTCTATCTTTCTTTAATTTTGTTAGGATCTTCCTTCTTTTTATCGGGTTAAGTAAACCATTAACGTTAAAAGAAACTATTCTTATATCTTGCATTTAGGTTATAACATGTGATATTTCCATCATGTACATGAAAAGCTTCCCAGTCGCTACAGTAAACAGTTGTAAATGAAATACACAAACATAGTACTGAAAAATGAACAATGAACAATGAAATACACAAAAATAGTACTGAACACTGAACTGGACTTCCGAAGGAAAAGGTGACATATCACCTTTGGTAATGAGGGGTGCTGGCCACTAAGTGGGGCCCCTCTGTTGCAAAAATAAAAAATAAAAAAGATGTGGCTCTTGGTCAATGACCGAATAGGCTGAAGGAAAAAAAAGAGTCTAGTGACTGTCTATGAACTGTCGGTGTCAGCCTATGTTAACATCTTGAAAAAATAATAATAAGAGTCTCTGGGCTGAAGTGAATCACTCACTCATTATCTGCTGTAGAATCCACATCGCCCCGACGAAACTGCTTCAATCTCTCCCGGACTTGCTGCTGATGTTGGTTCTGGGCTCCACCCCTCCGGGGCTCGGTTGTTTCCCACGGTAGAAGTCGAGTCAGCGTTTCCTCCGTTATGCCCTTGTCCTTGGTCCCGCGAACAGCTCCGTCCAAGATGAATCCCCGTCTCCGCAGGTCCTCTGCTGCTTGTGTCGCGCTGTTATACATGACGGTGCCTGTATCAAAAAAGACACGCATTCTAGCCAGCGGGGTCTGGAAGCGTATTCCCCTCTCCTTAAGCGCCTTCTTGATGGGTATATATTCCTTCCTTTTGTTCTGCACGTCCGTCGCATAATCATGGTCGAAAAAAACACGTTTGTTTTGGTAAGTGGGTTGCTTTTTCCAGGCGGTATAGAGGACCTTTTCTTTCACTGTAAACTGGAGGAACTTGATGACCATGGATCGCGGTGGAGCTCCTCCGGGTGGTCTGGGCGCCAAGGCACGGTGGGCACGCTCTATCCCCAGGTCACAGTCAAGATCACCTCCCAATTCTGACTTTATCAGTTTTTCAACAAACGCTGCTACGGAGGTACCCTCCGAGTCCTCTGGGATGCCGTAGATCCTGATGTTGTTGCGTCTAGACCTCCCTTCCAAGTCAGACACTTTATCTTGCAACGCCCGCTGATTACCAAGTAACTGGGTGAGGGCATCCTTGACACCAATGTCCCACCGCTCCATTTCAGCCACACCGTCCTCCATCTGCCCCACGCGCTCCTCCGCCCCCTCCACTCGGCCTATCACGTCTTGGATTTGCTGGTTCACTCCTGTCGTGAGTTCATCCATTTGTTTCTTAATGTCCTCTCGGAAATCCGTGAGGAATTCGGAAAAGTCCTTTTTCAATTCAGCTTGCCAAGTTGTCATACCCGCATTCACGACTTCGCTCACCACTTTACGAATCGAGTCCAGCGTTTCATTCTCTCTCAAGCCTCCATCTTGTTCCGTCGGGGTAACGTTAGCTCTGTTGCTAGCTGCTCCGTCTTTCTCAGTTATTCTCTCAGATGGCTTTCGAACCCCAGTACCCTTTCTCTTATATTTGTCCCCCTCCATCATTACGTTGATATATATCAATTCGAGTGCATAAAATATCTTGAATTAGGGGTAATTTAAGGCTGACACCGGAGCTCTGTTATCAGGCTGCCATCTCTGTTCGCGCGCCACCGGAAGTCCAAGTGAATGCTATTTCAATTATGTTGAGTCCACCAGCGAGCTGTCTGTAAGATAAACAGCGCCAAGCGTAGCCTACTAACGTGAGCTGTCTGTAGTCTAGCCAGCAATGCTAGCTAGCCAATCAACTAGCTCTGTGAGCAGCTGTAGCTTGGCGTAACGTTAGGTTAGATAGCTAGTTAAGCCGGATTTATGCTTCTGCGTCGGCATTTACGCGCAGCGAAAAGCCACACAACTAATCGCGACTAATCGGAAAAATAATCGACAGATTAGTCGACTACCAAAATAATCGTTAGTTGCAGCCCTAATTTGGGGTTCCGTTTCTTCGAACCGCCGACCATGCGATCATTAGACGCATTAGGCTCCACCTCCTGAGCCACAGCCGCCCCAACGTATGCAGGCTTTCGCTGCAGCCCAGCGCCAAACACCCCAGTTCCTCACCAGCTGTATTCACAGACAGCGGTCGGCTTACAGAGCCTGTTGGAACATGGACTGATGTCACCTCTGAGATGGATATTACAATAAATAATTAAACACATGACCTAAAACTCTCTGCCCTGTAGGAGCTCTACTGAGTGATGATAGAGAGAGAGAAAGGGAGAGACAGAGAGAGAGAGAGAGAGAGAGATGGAGAGAGAGAGAAAGTGTTGTAGGAGAGAGGGAGGGAGAGGGAGAGGGAGAGAGAGAGAGAGAGAAAGAGAAAGAGAGGAGAGAGAGGAAGAAAGTGTTGTAGGAGAGAGGGAGGGAGAGAGAGAGAAAGAGAGAGGGAGAGTGAGAGAGAGAAAGAGAGAGGAGGAGAGTGAGAGAGAAAGAGAGAGAGAGATGGAGAGAGAGAGGAGGAAAGTGTTGTAGGAGAGAGAGGGAAAGGGAGAGGGAGAGAGAGATGGAGAGAGAAAGAGAGAGAGGAGGAAAGTGTTGTAGGAGGAAGAGGTAGAGAGAGAGAGAGAAAGAGAGAGAGGGAGATAGAGAGAGAGATAGAGAGAGTGGGAACAATCAATAGAGAAAGCAGTAGACACTAGACAGGACACAGACAGACAGCAATCACATCAGAACAACATCAACAACAACAACATCAACATCCCCCAGTCATCCCACACACTACTCTATTAGCCTGTCCAGTAAGAGCAGCTGTGTGTGTGTGTGTGTGTGTGTGTGTGTGTGTGTGTGTGTGTGTGTGTGCGTGTGTGCGTGTGCACGTGCATGTGATGAGTTACTGCTCATTTTCTTAATCTCAGTGGAAGCTCTGATGTGTTCCATCCACCGCCGTTTGTGTGTGTGTTTATGTGACGTCCTTCAGAGATGTGTGCATTTGTGAGATGTGTGTGTGTGTGTGTGTGTGTGTTTCTATGTGATCTTCCTTCAGAGGTGTGTACATTTGTGAGAGGTGTGTGTGTGCATGCATGTGTGTGTGCGTGTGTGTGTGTGTGTTTCTATGTGATCATCCTTCAGAGGTGTGTGTGTGTGTATGTGTGTGTGTGCCTATGTGTGTGTGTGTGTGTGTGTGTGCGCGTGAAGGTGTTTGAGCTGTTTCTGAGAAGCCCATTGATCGCTAGCCTAACAGTAGCTGCAGCCAGCCCCTCTGACAGGAAGCACGATGGGGTCCCCATGAATAATTAAGATCTAAAAGGCCTCGCATGGCCTCGCCCAAAAACACCACTTGAGGCCGTCCCGACACTTTACCCTGGCCCCCTCTCCTCTTAAGAGATGTAGGGCAGCATCCCAATACTTTACCCTGGCCTCCTATCCTCTCTAGAGCTGTAGGGCAGCGTCCCGATACTTTACCCTGGCCTCCTCTATATAGAGCTGTGGAGCTGTAATGCCATATTAAGTCCGCCTGGCCAAATAGTATCCGT
>NC_137676.1:69690467-69747967 GCF_963989245.1 Nansenia antarctica
GTTTTGAGCATAATTTAATTACCCCCACAGTTCACTGCCTAATAGGCCTACTATAGCTTTGGTTGTAGGCTACATTCGCTCTCAAATATTATTTGAGAAGCGACATAAAGGGTTGTTGCGAGCCGTCCGTTCATGCCGCCGGTAGACACCGGTAGTCGAGGCGTTCCCGGTGGAGGAGGGCGGATAACGGGGGACTAACATGACCAATATGACTATAATAAACAGTCTGACCCGGGACGCTACTCGGAACTCCGCATTCACCATAGGCTACCATACTCGTTCTGTTTTTGCGGATGTTTATTGTTCTGACTTGGCAGATGGTGGAGCGAACAAACAGGTGAACAACTGGCAACAACATCATTCACACGATGATGATGAGTCTATAAATAGCCATAATAATAATAATAATAATAATAATAATAATAATAATAATAATAATAATAAGGGGCTGTCGCACCCGGCAGCAGGTTGTGTTGATTCAGCATCTTCGGGCCATTTCACACGCACTTTCTTTGGGGGGGGGGGGGGGGGTATAACGATAAACAACAGTGAATTGAGGTCAATATGGATCGTAAGATCGCATATTTTACGCCTTTTTACTATCATTCATCCATCCCTCCGCATGCAGGACGAGAGAGAGGTAGTGTGTGTGTGTGTGTGTGTGTGTGTGTGTGTGTGTGTGTGTGTGTGTGTGTGTGTGTGTGTTCGCCCCGGTTGTGTCTCCGGTTCGTTTAGTCAATGCCGAGCGAGAGAGAGCGGGGATGTCAGTAGCCTGTCATCATGTAAAAGGAGCAAACAGACAGACAGACAGACAGACAGACAGACACCCACCTGCCGTATGCGGGTGGTCTGTTGCGGGGGGGTGGGGGTCCCTCCCTGGGTCTGGTGCGGGGGGCTGGGGGTCCCTCCCTCGGGCGAGGTGTTGTTAGAAGAGGCCATCATCATGTCCACGGAGCCGCCGCCCCTGGCGCGACTTTCTTCTTCTGGACTCCCGTCTGACATTCAGTCTCTGCAGCCCCTGGGCGTCATCATTTATGCGGCGTCAACAGTCAAAATTGTCCCGATAATAATACAAATAAATAATAATAAAATAACAATAATAATAAAGTCGTCTCGTAGGCTATGTATATTGAGAGACGAGGAGCGTCTAAGCCTGATCGTGTATCTCCCTTTGCTCCGAAGTGCGCCCGAGTGAGCGGTGTGTGCAGCCGGTGCGCTCCTGTTTTGCTTCCCCTGGTCCTCTCCCTCCTCCTCCTCCTCCTCCTCTCTGCAGCAGCAGTCGCTCAGGGATCTGGAGCAGCAGTGAGATAGAGGAGGGTAGCCTTGCCTACGACGGTCTGGGAGGAGCGGTAGCCTTGCTTCGTCGTAGCTGGCGGTGAGATATTAACACGATGAGCTCACACACACACGGGCGTGTGTACCTACTGGCCGGAGGTTTTTCTGCTGCAAATTTCACCGACTCATAGCCTACACACGTGTGTGGGGTTGGGCTGGCTGTAGGGTAGAATTCTCTTTCTCTCTTGCTTGCTCGCTCTCTCTCTCTCTCTCTCTCTCTCTCTCTCTCTCTCTCTCTCTCTCTCTCTCTCTCTCTCTCTCTCTCTCTCTCTCTCTCTCTCTCTCTCTCTCTCTCTCTCTCTCTCTCTCTCTCTCTCTCTCTCTCTCTCTCTCTCTCTCTCTCTGCCTTCCCCTCATCCCTCTCTCTGTCTCGCTTGCATGTTCATTCTCTCTCCCTTCTGCCCCCCTCCCCCTCTCTCTCTCTCTCTCTCTCCAGATCTTGTTTTGAACCACCAGTGCCCAATAGAGAATGACAGGGCAAAAAAAAAAAAATCTATCACGCATGAAGCACGGTCCAAGAAGCACTCTACTCCAGAGAGAGAGGCCAGGCAGGAGAGAGGACGCTCCGAAATCTAAGAAAGAAAGAAAAGAACGTCTTGACCAATCTCTCTCCTCCTCTACCACCACCACCACCACCACCATGCCAGCAGTTCAACTAGATGTCAGCCATTATTAGATTGAACCAGCCTTAGATAAGTGAATCAACATTGCAGGCCTCCTCTCCCTCTCTCTCTCTCTCTCTCCCTCCTTTCCTCCCACCTCTCCCACCTCTCTCTTTTCAGCCTCCACGTCTCGTTAAATGGCTGTTTCGATAGCTAAAACGCTACCTCTCAGTGTCACCCGTCCTTCGTTGACACTGCTGTGAAAGAGTCGCCGAGGGGTCAGCAGACACTTGCTGTAGGAGGGGGAGAGGAGACAAGGAGAGGAGACAAGGAGAGGACATGAGGAGAGGAGACTAGGAGAGGAGAGGAGAGGACATGAGGGGAGGAGACTAGGAGAGGAGAGGAGGAGAGGAGACAAGGAGAGGAGACTAGGAGAGGAGACAAGGAGAGGACATGAGGAGAGGAGACTAGGAGAGGAGGACATGAGGGGAGGAGAGGACATGAGGGGAGGAGACAAGGAGAGGAGACAAGGAGAGGACATGAGGAGAGGAGACTAGGAGAGGAGAGGAGAGGACATGAGGGGAGGAGACTAGGAGAGGAGAGGAGAGGAGGAGAGGAGACAAGGAGAGGAGACAAGGAGAGGACATGAGGAGAGGAGACAAGCAGAGGAAGCCACTTTAGACTATTGAAGTCCATCAGCATTAGAGAGAAGGAGGGAGGGAGAGAGAGAGAGGGGGGTGGAGAGGGGGAGGGAGATAGAGAGGGAGAGGGATGGAAGACATGCAGGGAAGGGTGGGGGGGAGAGGGAAGGAGAGGATGGAGGGGGGGCGGCTCTATGACTGTGTGTAATCGCATTAGCAGCAGTCCATCTGAGAGCAGGCTGGTGCTGAAGAGGGAGAGAGAGAGAGAGAGAGAGAGAGAGAGAGAGAGAGAGAGAGAGAGAGAGAGAGAGGGAGGGAGAGGACAGAAGAAGAAGAGGGGGGGGAGAGGAAAGAAGGAGAAGAGAGATGTATAAAGGGACAAATGAAGGAGACAGAGAGAGAGAGAGAGAGAGAGAGAGAGAAAGGGGGTGGGGCAGAGAGAGATGGCAAGTAAGATAGGACAAACTGTCAGGTGAACATTCGTGTTAAGTGCCTGTCTGAGAGAATTGACTTCTCGCAAGTGATGATGTCACGATTACGTGAACCTGGAGGGTCACATGGCTCTTTTCCATTAGGGAATCAATTTAAGGACCTAGTCTGTTACTGTAGAGAGAGGGGGTGGGAGGGGGGGGGGGGGGGGGGTGAGGAGGAGGGAAGGAGGAAGGGAACTTGGTTATTTTCCATTAGAAAATCAATTTAAGTCTTTTACTGGTGGTGTGTTCTGAAAGATGTGGAGAGAGAGAGAGAGAGAGAGAGAGAGAGAGAGAGAGAGAGAGAGGCATGAGGAGAAGGAGTAAAGGGGGGGGGGGATGAGGGGAGGAGAAGGAGGAAAAGGTAAACAGAGGAAGGCCATTAAAATAAGACGCAGCAGTACACGGAGCCGACTCAGCAGCTTCCTGTGATGGAGACTGACCACCGATTACCTGATAGGGCCGAGAAGCAGTGAGATGAGATAATAAGGGCTGCGTTCGTTAATTCGCTGCGAGAGCGCCGGAGCGCACACTGGGTTTAAGGTCATAAAGGGACCACGTAATTTTATTGGACAAGAGGCATTCCTTGAGGGCTGATCAGATTTCCAGAGCAAATTTACGAACGCCAAAGAGACGCGGAACACAAGATGGAGGTGATATATACTAGCGGATGCCTCTATTTTCTTACATACAGGCATGTCTTGGCATCATTTGCTGCAATTAGTCCAAAATGCAGCAGTGAGAGTTTTAACCAAAACAAGCAGAAGAGCTCATATAACTCCTATTTTAGAGACTCTACACTCAGGCTTTCTGTTAAGTTCATAATAGATTTCAAGATCCTTCTGCTTCTTTATAAAGCTCTCACTGGTACAGCACCAGAATATCTGAAAGACCTTCTGCTAGAATATCAGCCCTAACCCATGTACAAAAGAAGAGATTTGGTGAGGCTGCGTTATGGGCAGAGATCTGTGCCACTAGAATCTGAATCTGAATTACTGACTTTGAATTTGAATTGCTCAATTTGAATAAAAAAAATGACTTTGAATCACATAATTTGAATTTGTATTCAATTAAGTTATTCAAGTTAAACAATACAAATTCAAATTATGTGATTCAAAGTCTTTTTTTTTATTCAACGTCATTTTTTTTATTCAAATTGAGCAATTCAAATTCAAAGTCAGTAATTCAGATTCAGATTCTAGTGGCACATATCTCTGGCCATAATCCGGGTCCTTAAGGAAGAGCAATCGAGCGCTGATTGATCTAACTCCTTTTCGGCCAATCAGCACCTTTCATTAACGTACCCAAGGCACTCCCGCCAGTAAAGTTGAGTGGATAGCTCGTTATCGTGGAGGGAAGTACACAGCATTCTCATTTTATGCACCCAAATTGTGGAATGCACTGCGTGTTTACATTAGGGATGCAACCTCAGCAAATATTTTCAAGTCAAGACTAAAAACCCATCTTTTTAATATTAAATAACTAAATTATTAAATTATGATTATATAATTATTAAAGCACTTTCAGCTGCTTAAAGCACACAGATCACATCTGAATAATGTCACATGACACCTTACTAGGGGTGCCATTGTGACATCAAGATGTCCACCTTCTATTATGATGTCATGTGTTCCGACCATAGAGAAAAGTGTGTCGTATCTCCATGCGATGACAAGGTATAAAAGCCAAGGTTCCAGATCTTTCAGACAGAGCACCATTTGCTTGTTAGAGGACACACACGACTGTCTCTAATTATAATAAGATTGTTTAACAGAATAACTATTAGAAGTCACTATGGGTCAGACCCCAAGCGGAACTGAGGTTCCAGGAGTAGACGGACCTCAGAAGGAGGCCAAAAAAGAAAAGAAAGGAAGAAAAGAAAAGAGTGGACAGCCCGCCGTGGTGTTTTTTCAACTGCTAACGCTCCTAACGTGCTGTGGAGGCAGAGGCCTGAAGAAAAGCCACTCAGAGTCTGACCACTCTGACCACTCTTATAACTCTGACCACTCTGATAACTCTGACCACTCTGACCACTCTGATAACTCTGATAACTCTGACCACTCTGATAACTCTGACCACTCTGACCACTCTGACCACTCCGATAACTCTGAGCACTCTGACCACACTGATAACTCTGACCACTCTGACACTGACATCGACCAACTCTCCAGAGGCGATAATGAAAGGAAGGACAGAAAATCGACGACCAACGGCAAAGGAACAAAGGACAAAGGGAAAAGACACCTGAGAAAAACGGACAAGACAAAAGGTCAAACAGCAAAGTCGCCCCAGGACCCCAAAGCCCGGAGACGGACACCTCCAGGGCCATGTAGCCCTCAGCAGGACCAGACCCCAGTGGTGGAAGTCAGGCCTGATTCTCCACAGTCCGTGAGATCCCAGTCCCAGGCTTCTTCGTCCTCTAAGTCTACCACCATCTCCCTGACCAGGAGATCCCAGTCGCAGGCTTCTTCGACCTCTAAGTCTACCACCATCTCCCTGACCAGGAAGTCAGGAACCCCGCCTCAGACAGACTGGGAGCTCCTACCTGGCGTGCCAGATCTGCCACCAATGACCAACAACACAACCAAGACCGAGCCGAGACCGACCTCCCATGTTTACAACAACACACTGGCAGGCGATGGGCCGACTGATGAGAAGGACAGCGGATGGAGCGACCAGTCTGAGGTCGAGGACGAATTGATCGACCGGTTTATCAGCGGACTGATCGATGAGGTTGAAAACGAGCCGACTGACGACGTCGGATCGAGTGACGCGGCCGCGTGGACTCCCGAGTGAGTTCACTGACAAGGATGATTCGTTTAGAAAAATACAATTCTGAAAACCCCAATGGATAAATAAAAATCTTCACGATTGGAAAAAAAGAAAGATTTTCATTTTTTTTTTTCATACAAAATAGTGTTTATTCCAGATAATGTGGTGTGGTGTTTGTACCAAGACTAAAAAAACATTTTAATGTTGCCTTTAAATAACAAAATTATTAAATTATGATTATATGTTTAAAGCACTTTAAGCTGCAACATTTGCAGGAAAAATGCTATACAAATAAAGGTTATCATCAGATTTATACACATACCAACAGTAATGTAACCATAGCCTTTATATTCCCTTTGCGTCTATCACCATGACCACTAAGATCGCAAAGCTCGTACTCGTCTGCAATTTTTCAGAAGTTGATCTTTAGTGCAACGATCCAAAAACTCCTCACATGGAGCAACAACAACATCGTCTATCCTTGCCATAATAATACCTTGACCATCGGTAAAACTCAGTCAGGATAGGCTACTTCATTACCAAACCAACAACAGCAGCCGTGACCCGGTGTGTGAGCCCACAGCCATCTCGCTGTCATGCCACCATTCAGACTTGCATGCTTAGAGAAGCTCCGTGGAGCCCCAGTTTGAGGCGTTACTGCTTCCTCTGGTGGTCACATTCCGGTACTGCGCATCCATGCGCTCCATACGTCACTGGTTCCAAATCAGGCGCAGGAGGAAGAGGAAGATGATAACGCATTCGAGTCCTAGCAACACAGTGGTGATTAAAGTTGGCCATTAATATACAGTTCACAACTGCTACCAGCAACAGCATCAGTAGGGGAGATGACAACCAATGTTGTCTGTGGAAAGGCTGTTTGAACATGTGTTGCTAGGAGCCACCGGTTTAACGGTGATAGGGGTGTGGCGGTTGTTGACACACCTTCCTGATGAACTTAAAGATGTATGCAGTGGTCTAAATTGTACACAGTTAATATCGAAACTCACTAATCTGAAAAACCCAGTGAAATCTATCCCGATCGACATTATTGACAAATCGACCCCGCGTCAGTACGAAATGCACTACATTTTTCTCTGTAGCTCGCAAGTCTGAGGCCATGGGTTCAAAGATCTGCTCTCTTTTGCTATCCAGGATCAGATCTATCTGGCTGATTTTGAGTCGTATAGGGTTAGGGTTAAATCAGCCAGCGCGATCTGATCCTGGATCAGAGAAAAGAATCAGGATCATTCTGATCCAGGTTGAAGGTTTTTAACAACTGTCAACATCGCTAAAGGAAAATCCAGACTTATTTCGATGGAGTGTTCATAACTTGTCAAAGTGAAATGCGTAAAAAAATAAAATAACTATGTGAGACGTATCAAAAATAAGACTGGATTTTTCTTTAGCGACTTTGATGGAATACCCCCCAGGGCAGTAGACCTAACCTGGGAGGGAGAAGGATAGCTCCAAAATCACTTTCAAATCACACTAGGGGGCGGGACACACTGGTGTGGCAGAAGGGTAATATCATCTGTCCGTGCTTCTTCAAAATATGTTGACAACATGCGCGCCTCTAAAGATTCCCCTCCTGTCAAGCGCAAAAAAATAAATAAACATCAATTCAAAAATATAATACTTTATTAGACATCTACCTTTAACACAAAGACAAAACAGTTGGGTACCAATCAATGGCAGCAACACCGAAACCACGGCAACAACAACGACGACAACAACAACAACAACAACAACAGACAAGTAAGAACACAGGGTGGCCAAAGCTTATGAAAACAAACTCTTTCTTCTCTGGTGCTTTTTCTCTCACACAGCAGACAACTGGTCCAGGTTGTCGTGAGTGCGGTTGGAGAGGTGTGCCTCCAGGATCTCTGCGAACAGGCCCCTCTTCAGCAGGCTGTACGCCATGGGCAGCAGTTGCCTGATCACTTTGTAGAAGTACTGGCAGAGACAGGAAACAAGGAGATGCAAACGGGCACAAAATGGAGTGTTCTGTGTCCGTGTTCTTAACTGACACACAATGTGCTATGATGTGGGAGACTTTCCCCTAGCATGTTTATGTGCGTGTGAGAGAGAGAAAGAGAGAGAGAGAGAGAGAGAGAGAGAGAGAGAGAGAGAGAGAGAGAGAGAGACAGAGAGAAAGAGACAGAGAGAAAGAGAGAGAGACAAAGAGAGAGAGACAGAGAGAGACAAAGTCAGAAGTTAAGTTGATCATGTGTTGGTTTATACAGTATATAGGCCGCATTCGTAAATTCGCCGGAACGCACACTGGGTTCAACGTCATAATGGAACTAAGTAATTTGATTGGACAAGAGGCAGTCACGTGGACGTTCCGGCGCGCTCAGAGATAATTTACGAACGCGGCCATAGTGTTTCTAGGAGCGGCCTTCCTCTCCTCAACGCATCTCTCTCCTGTCACAATGACTCTGTCTGTGTTTCTCTGTCACTGTGGATTGTGTGTGTGTGTGTGTCTGTGTGTGTGTGTGTGTGTGTGCGTGCGTGTACTCACGTGCGAGCCGTAGCAGAAGAGGTCCACGCCCAGCTCGTATCCCATGCCGTAGTCGCACTCGTCGTTGGCGAACTGGACGAAGGTGATCATCTCCTGGAGCGGCCCGAAGGCCTTCACCCTCTCCTGGTCGTCCTTGGCCTCCACGATGGCCTTGCAGATCCTCTTCAGGCCAGCTGGGGGACGGACCACAACAGGGAGAGGGGGGGATGTCAGGGTCCTCCTCAAACAACGGAAGAGTGGCTCTACGCTACTACGCACTAACCTTTACGGCGCCACTAACGTAAACTTTTTTCCCGAGACCAAATTAAACGTATACACATATGTAGTATTTTCTTTTTCCTTCTTACTATCCTTCTTTTTCTGTATTTTTTAATGCTATATTTAAAGCACTTTGAATTGCCCCTGTTGTATGAAATGTGGTATACAAATAAACTTGCCTTGCCTAGTAATGATAGAGTAACTGCCTTAGATCGTCGACGACATTGTCGTTAAAAAACAAAAGCGAAATTGTGTTATGAGGTTCCTCTGTGAGTTGAGACTTTTAGTGGTGTTTAGGTTAGGGCGGCTGTGGCTCAGGAGGTAGAGCCGGCGTCTAATGATCGCAGGGGCGGCAGCTTGGTGGTTCAAACCCCGGCTGGCCCCGTGTCGAGGTGTCCGTGAGCAAGGCACTGAACCCCTAATTGCTCCAGGGTCGCCGTCTATGGCGGACTCCTTGCCTAGAGCATAACATACCAAATTCCTACAATTGACTAACGAGTTTAAATAAATAAATAAACAAAACATAAGCGTTGTCCTACCGTCTGTCTCAGGAAGCTCCCTGTAGCCGACGTCGTTCTTGTCGACCGGGACCACGATTCCTGCTCCGTGGAAGGTTTTGGTGACGACCTGGGGTTCACACAGGGGTCAGAGGTCAGTAGACCTGGGGTTCACACAGGGGTCAGAGGTCAGTAGATAAAAAAAAAAAAATAGGAGCAAAGGTTTGAAAACGTAGGGGATGCAACCTCCAATATCTATTGACCGTTTGAAATGGATCTTCGACAGTTAAAGCAGAATTCCATGTGAAACGGTGACAGGTCGAGACAGCGCGCATTATGGACCGACCAGAAAAATACAGATGAAAATAGATTTCCAATGAACTTCCCCCTTTAAGGCCGAGATCTTAACTCAATCACAACATTTCTATGGCTGGTACTATCATAGTGTTTACGTTGGCCTAAAAATATAATTTTTAGATGGATTCTCTTATGATTTCCTAACATTCTACTTCTACTGTGACATCACCTTCTTCTCCCTCAGCTTCATGGCTTTGGTCTTCTGCTCCAGAGAGAACGCCCGAGGCTCCGCCCCCGCAGACTCCGCCCTGCTCCTAAGCTCCGCCTCCAGAGTGTCCAGCGCCTCGCGCCCCTCCTTGCGGCCGCCCCGCCTCTTCTTCCCCAGAAACAGTCTGACGAGAAAGGCGGAGGAAAAAAAGGACAGAAAATGCACACCGTATTGATATGGGATTCATATTGTGTTTTTTATTTTTTTATTCTACTTTATTTTATTATTATTGGGTGGTTGGAACTCACAGAACTGCAGCGAAGATGTTGTCCCCCATCTGTGTGATGGTACAGCCCTTTTTGGCGTAGTTTTCCCCAACAAACACAGGCAGGGAGTCTGGAGTATCTCTGTGGGATAAAATAGAGGGGTGTGCCATTTCAGAAGAAAACAATAGACATCCAAAAAAAACATAAATTAAATAAAAAATTAAAAAGGAACAAAAAGGAAGGACACACTCACTGAAACCTTTCACTTGTCTGTATTAACTATTTTTTTTCGGGGGCACAATTTGCATAATAGTCATTCCCCAAATAAAAACCAATCAACCAATCAATCAGTCAGTCAACCAGTCAACCAGTCAACACACTGACTACCTCTCGGTGTTTCACCTGTAGTAGCCCATGTGATGCTGGCTGTCCCCACTCCCCTGCAGTATGGTCTGCAGCTCCGGGGGGTCGTAGAAGTGGCGCCAGTGCAGGTGGTAGTTGGGCTGGGCATTCTGGGAGCTCCTGTGCGCCTCTGACAGAATGTCAAAGGGGCCAACCAGCCGCAAACCCAGGGTTTCCAACAACGCTTCTAAAGAGGGACGTAAAAGACATGAAAGAAAAGACATGGACGATTCAACACTCACCTAACAAGTTCATCTAACAAATACAGGCAGGGGGGGAGGGGGGTCACAGCCTCACGTTATGCGATTATTACAGTTCTTGGGGTTGGGGGTCGATTCTATTTCAATTCAGGAAGTCAACGGAAATTCCATTGGACAATTCTGATTCCGAATTTCCTCTATTCTGCTTTTCAATGAGAGAAATTTAGAATTTGTAATCTCAGCTAACTTCCTGAATTGACCGGAAGCTCTGGGTGATGAGTAGTGTGTTTGTGTGTGTGTGTGGGGGTAGAATTGGAAGTTCAAGATAATTTCCTGAATTGACCAGGAGGGCAGAGGATGGGGGGGGGGGTCACCGTTGGAATTAAGGGGATTGATGCGGGCCCTGAATGGCATACCCCGGGGGTTGTCAGGGCAGAGCCATTCGCAGAAGTCCCAGAAGTGGTAGAAGTCCTCGGGCATCCGCAGCTTGTAGAGCCTCTCCACCTCCTCTCGCAGGTCCGACCTCACCTGGGCCCTCCCACACTCCTCCGGCCGGGCCTTCTTCACCTCCCCGTTGGAGGACTCTGACTCCTAGAAGCAGAGGGAATAACTCGTTTTCCCATCATCATAATTTGGTTGTTCTTATTATATCCTGCTTTATTGATTGTGTTGTTTTTATATCCTGCTTTATTTCTCATCTGGTGATGTTATCAGGTCATCTGGTGCCTGAATATTGTGTTTTCCTTTACATAGCCTATATAATGACATTTCCACCATGAATTGAAGCAGAAAAGGCACATATTGGTGCATATAAATTTACCAGAATGCTAGGAATTAAGTGTTTGACGCTCGTTTAAGGATCCCCAGACAGCCCCGCTTCATAGGTCCCCCCCCCCCCCCCCCGATGTCAAACGCCACTGGTACTAGCCTACCTCCGTGTCATTTTGAGTCAGGAAAAAACCCTGTATTATTGATCTTGTATTCTGCAATGCCAAAGTCAAATTAACCCTAACCCAATAATTGTTTTACTCCTTGTACCTGTACATGGATCTAATATAAACAATTCTGATTCAATTAAATCTAGGACTACAATTCCCTTGATGCCTAGCCACTAGGTGTAATATGTGACACAGGTGTTGTGCATTGGCTAAATCAAGTGATGTTGTTTGAACCCTTTATACCACTGCATTCACTTGTCTGCTTTATGCCTGAAGCAGGCAGGTCTATGACCGAAAGCTCGCAAAAGCTGTACTTTTTGCACAGATTTGAGTGTGCTGCGGACGCTGTTATTTTGCACTCAAATGATATGAGCCCACCACAACTGAGGATGAAAAGGAATGCGTTTCTTTTTGGGGAGGTTACAAATACTCATATGTTTTAGCATTGTCTTAGGCACTATCAACTCACAAACAGGTCATTGAATCTTGAATCAGGGGTGCCCAGTAGATAACATTTGACATGTACTGAGGCATCTTCATTGGTTATAAGCAGACCTGGAATCCTAGGTGTGCAGGGTTTGCACTTTTGGGACTATTCCATCTATTGGTCCAGGCAACCTCAAGATAAGGACTTGAAATTATTTCCAATAACATTCTAACTAAGGCAAGGGGGGGGGGGCAGTATGTGTATCAAGCATGTGTATCAAACCTCAAGCATGTGTACGGGCATCAAACATTAGACTGAACAGTATATACTGTCGCATGAAAGCTTTCACTCGAGACATGCTGTGATATGAAATAGATATTGTCATGAGAAATGTGACATATCCAGCCATGTCAGTGAGCTGGACAGGGACTTAAAACTGTCTAACACAAATAGTCCATAGTCCCAGACCAACATTTGCTACCACTCAGGGTGGCAAAACCTAACTATATATTTTTTGGGAAAAGATACAGACATGTCTGTAGATGATATGTTGGTATGACAACCATTCCTAAGTGGCAGCTTTATCACAGTGATCAAGCTCATGTAAGTTGTTGATCATCAACCCCCCTAAAGAAAATGGCATTTTAGACTTTCTATTGTATAGCTGCTGCTTTAGGCTCCATGGTTCAGGACCATTTTTCAATGTTTTATAATAATAATATAATGTTTGGTATCATTTTAAAGGGGACCTTGGTAGCTTTCCTACATTAAAAGCATGATGGACCTCTGCTATTAGAACCACTGGCATGCCATTCAGTGTGATTCATGACACTCAGTGAGACATCTCAAGAAGATGTTCTGTGTCTTCAAGACACAGCAAATATGGCTCTTATGCTCCATGTCTTAAGTGAGTGCACGAGTGCATGTCTTCAGGTTAGGTCTTAAGACGACTTAAGACATCTTGACAGACAAAATGTCTTATTTTGGTTAATTAAGACATCTTAACAGACATCTCAAGACAAGGTGATGGCTGGGTATGTGGTTAATTATGCTGCTTGCGCGCAAAACCCTTTCTCCTGTTTCACTAAACTTGCACAGTGGCTCAACATCTGGCATTTAACATTTAATCATTTAATCATTTAACATTTAATCATTTAATCATTTAACATTTAATCAAGCTTTACTATTAGACAAGGGGCTTTGGCCACGTTTTGCATGAACGGTACCGGGCCAACAGCGCCTACCTGCAGAGAGGTTTTGGGTTTTCTTTTCCCGCGTCCTGTCATATTATTATTCCGTCGGTTCCTCTGGTCTTTTCGTCAACCTTTAATTTTAATTTAGATTATTTATTTTTAAATTTAATTTCTTCTTCTTCTTCTTCTTCTTCTACTTCTTCTTCCACCGACTGCAGAAAGGAAACCCACAACTGGTAAACACCAACGAGCAAGCCGTCGAATCCGACTTCAACCACTGGGAAAGTAATCAGGATTGCGCCACCCAGTGGCGTGGAGGAGGAGGTTGGTTCATGATATCAAACGGCTGGAACGTGGAGTTCGTCTTCCTCTGATTACACCGGCGGACCGGTAGTACGGGGTGTTGTTGCTGTGTGCATGCTGCCACCTACAGGACAGATGGAGTACTGAACCAGGTCTTGCTCTTTGCCTCATAGTCTAGCAGCAAGTCCTCAAAAAAGGCTTTAGTTTTCGAGATACCCCTACCCGAGGTAGAACAAATGACAACAATGATTTTTCTTATCTTTAGGGTCTCCCATTAATGAAATTGATTGTTGTCAAATTTTATTTTTGGGGAAATGAGTTTTTTTGGGTTGTTCTTTAGAGCTACCCCAATCCCTGAAAAAGACCCAAATTAGACCAGGCCGAATATGGGGAAGGTAACAAAAAAGCCCATAACTTGAGAATGATCACTCTTTTCCTCTTCAGATTTGCTGAGGTATGAACCAGGTGGTTGTCCTACATCACCAAATAGTCAGACAACTATTTACCTAAATAAATACTGAATTATAGTACTGTAAACGTAGCTTTAGTTAAGACGGAAATTGTACTTTTTGGTGACAGGAACATAGGACTCCATCACTTTTCTCTCATTTATCAGAAAAACAGAAATCCCTGAAAAATATATCATTACTGAATTGTCTAGGGTGCTATTGAACACTAACCAGTAGTTGTATGGAAATATCTCATACAGTTCTATTGCAAATGAGATTTCTTTAGACATAGGCCTACCTCTTCTCTGATACAGTCAAATTCTGAATGGGGGATAAGTGGCATAATAGCCTATAAGTTAAGAATGCTCACTCTGATGGTCATCATATTTGGAGAGGGAAATACCAGGTGGCTGAACTACATCACCAAATAGTCAGAATAAGAGTAACCCAATAAAATAAAGTGTATTAGTTCCAAATTGCAAGCCTCTAAAACATAGGTGTAAATAGTACAGGTTTTATTAAAACTGGAACCTTAATTCAAAGTACAATTAAATAAAGTCCTCAAACATTAGGGGACACATTTTGACATTCTGCACAGCAGGTGCAGAACTCTGTACAGGGAAGGCCAACAGAGAGGCACTGGCACTTTCCACTCTCTCCACACTTTGCATCTTTGCAATATAAGTGAGTGATGTCTGAGTGATGACTTCTGTAGGTGCTGGGGGTTTTTGTAAAAAGGACAGGTTGAATGGCCCCATCTCTGATAATCCACCCCTTGCCAATAGGACTCCATAACAGGGGTTTGGGCATGTGGCTGTGACACCATACCGCTGTCTGGAACATTGCTCTCTGCACATGCTGCTGAAATGCATCCTCTGTTGGCGGCAGATTTGCAGAGGCTGTATCTGATGTTGATGCAATGATGAACCTCAGTTCATCCAGGTTTGTGCACATCAATCCATTTTCCATTTTCTTCTTTCCATATACTGTACAGTAGGAGTAGCGCAAATTCTCTTGCGACTGGCAAAGACTCTTCCAAGCTGGCAGAGAGTCCAAAATGGGCCAGATCTTTGAGCTCGCTGAGATCTTGAGGTCTTGAGTTTGTTGAATGCTGTTGTCTTTCCTATTCTGTACAAACTACTTGTGTCACAGCCAGTGAGTGCATGACATGCTGGTAGACAGTTAGACATGTCTTTTCCAATTTTCTCAGATATGGTGTTGATGGGGACATATCTCTCTTTTTCAGGGATTTCTGTTTTTCTGACAAATGAGAGAAGAAGGCCAGATTAAGCAGGAGTGGAAAGAAAACATCATTCGGTAAGGACTTTGAGAATAAAGGTAATTTGTGATACAATGTTAACTTTATAAACATTTTTTATGATTTTTCTCCAAAGCCCCCCTCCCCTCTCTGGAAGAGCTGTACAACACACGCTGCCTCAGGAAGGCCTCCAAGATCTCCAGAGACCCATCCCACCCTGGGTACGAACACTTTGCCCGGCTGCCCTCGAACAGGCGGTACAGGACCATGTCCGCAAGGACAAACAGACTGAAGCTCAGCTTCTACCCCAGGGCCATCCAGGCCCTGAACACAGCAAAGACCTAGGTTCTGGGCCCTGGACAGTCTGGATGGATTGATGGCAGCTGCTGGATTGAAAAAATCAGGTGTAGTGCTGAGGCACAAATGTGTACATTTCAAGCCTGCAAACTGCGACACTTTAAATGAATGTGCAATAACACTATGTGCAATATGACAACCCTAGGGTACATAAGGTTGCAGAGAAATAGGAAATGTTAGAATAGGTGATAATAAATGATAGCATAGCATAGAGTACAGCACAGTGTTTTATCTGTACAGTATAGTATAGTGGATAGTGTACATAGCCTTTATTTATGTAAACCAGCTCCTTTCCCTTCTTGTTTTTTTCTTTTTTTTTCTTTCCTAGCACCAGGGGAGCCACCCCTCCCAAATTTCGTTGTTTGGTACCTGTACTATAGCAATGACAATAAAGACCATTCATTCATTCATTCATTCATTCATTCATTCAAAGGGCTATTGTCTTGCACTCTACAACAAGACTGATCCCAATCCTGCAGCAACTGCGCACGGGTATGGAACTGTATGAATGAATGAATGAATGAATGGACTTTATTGTCATTGCTACAGTACAGGTACCAAACAACGAAATTTAGGAGGGGTGGCTCCCCTGGTGTTAGGAAAGGAAAAAAAAAAAACTTTTAGAAAAAGAATAAAATCACAAGAAGGTAAGGAGCTGGTTTACATAAATAAAGGCTATGTACACAATCCACTGTACTATACTGCACAGATAGTCAACTAGGGTTGTCATATTGCACAAAAGTATTTTTTCACGTTATTTAAAGTGTCACAGTTTGCAGGCTTGAAATGTACAGGTTTGTGCCTCAGCACTAGCTGCCATACAATCCGTCCAGACTGTCCTGGGCCCAGAACTTAGGCCTTTGCTGTGTTCAGGGCCTTGACGGCCCTGTGGTAGAAGCTGTCCTTCAGTCTGTTTGTCTTAGCGGCCGGGGTCCTGTACCTCCTTTTCGAGGGCAGCCTGATAAAGTGTACGTGCCCAGGGTGGGTCGGGTCCCTGGAGATCTTGGAGGCCTTCCTGAGACAGCGTGTGTTGTACAGCTCTTCCAGAGAGGGGAGGGGGGCGCCGGTGATCTTCTGTGCTGTTCTCACGACTCTCTGTAGCGCATTTCTCTCCGCTGTTGTGCAGCTGTAGAACCAGTTGCAGATGCCGTAGGTGAGGATGCTCTCCACTGCGCCGCGGTAGAAGGCCACCAGTATCTCCTGCTTGTTGTGTTCTTTCCTGAGGCATCTCAGGGTGTATAGCCTCTGTTGTGCCCTCTTGATGGTGCCTTTTGGTGAATCAGATGGCTGCAAACACTGAGGCTTGCCAATCCCTGTTTGTTCCTGGGAAGATGATCAAAGTAAGTGCATTCATTATAATTGTTGTCTCCCACCTGACAAAGTCGAATGGGGGCGAGACTTTAATTTGTCCCGTGCGTGCATGCGTCCTTCCTTAACATGTGCCAGAGCCCACCACCAAACTGCTTTGTCTCAGTATAGTAAATTCTACTCAGGTCATATTATATTAACTATGAAGTATGAGAGCTAGTCGACAGGAGCATATGCATGAGGCACGTTTGAATGAAACACAGTATTCAGAAGTTACATAATATGTGTCATATTACTGTACATGCTGACAACAGGTTCACTCTGCACTAGTTAGTCTATTCTTCCTGACCTCTTTTTCCTGTGTTTCTAGTTCTTAAACACTGAGATAATATATTAATCAAATCTGCTTTATTTAATGTTTATTTTCTTTGTAGCCTGATGCTGATTTCATGATGACACACTGCCAGCCAGTGAAAAAGGGACATCGAAGGAGAGAGCAGAGAGGGAGATTATCAACTTCCTGCAAGATTTCTTGGAGGAGCTTGAAGCGGCAGGTAAATAGCGTATTACAATGTCAGTTTTAATAATGGTTTTACTGTTCAGAACACTAAGAAACACTTATTTCAAATGATCTTCTCAGACTTAACCAGCTGTGCTGCATTTCTATGCTGTATTCTTCTAAAAAGAAACGCTACATGGACACATATAAACAGGGCCGGCCCGTCCTACAGGCCATACAGGCGGTCGCCTGGGGCCCCGAAAGGCGGGGGGGGGGCCCACTCATAGTAAAAATAATAATAAAAAAATAAAATAAAAAGGTCATAAAATAAAAATGGTTTGATTAAAAGGTCGTCATGTCGGGAATTGTGAAACCTCGCAATCGAGCCAAACAAGTCTTGTTACTGTACAGTAACAGTAACTGTAGCCAGTGCAGAGAGGAGCTTTTCAAAGTTAAAACTAATTAAAACATACTTACGATCCACAATGTCCCAGGAGCGTCTCACTGGCCTTGCGATTCTCAGTGTGAATCATAAAATAAGTGAGAGAATCTCATACAATGATGTAATCAATGATTTTGCTGCTATTAAGGCACGTAGAGTCAAGATCTAATATATAGGCTACTGTGAGTTATATATAGGCTACTGTGAGAAATATACTGTGATTCATATTGAGAAATATACTGTGAACTACTGTGGGCTATACTGCCAAATCAGCGGTGGCTGGTGAGTTTTATAATTTTGTTATTTATCTATTTTTATCTATTTTTTTGGGAAAGTGTGAATTTTATGTTTATATTTAAAGATTATTTAAGAATATATTATCAGCGGTGGCTGGTGAGTTTTTTTATTTTGTTATTTATCTATTTGCTATCTATTTTTATCTATTTTTTTTTTGAAAGTGTGAATTTTATGTTTATATTTAAAGAATATTTAATAAATCCATATTTTTGTTGCAATTCTACCTGGACTGGATATACGATTTTGTTGGTTTGAATATTTGGATGTGCGTCAAAACCCCTGTCTTGCCTGGACGGTGGTTACTAAATAGTTTGAAGCCACTACAGGCCAAATTGAGATATCTGCCTAACTACTCTCCTAACACTGCTGATTCACTGTGCATTATTGCCATCAGCCTATCAGAATGCTTGTTACATTCCAAAATCAAGTCATCTCTTTGACATAGGCATTGTTGACACTACCTACTAGGATGGCCCAGTGACCAGGTGATTTTTTTTTACTACGAGGGGGGGGGGGCATTTTCAAGATCTCGCCTGGGGCCCAACAGACCCACGGGCCGGCCCTGCATATAAAGGTTCTGGACTGTAAGCCTAAGTTGCTCTTGTCTATTCATTTTATTTGAAACGGAATCTTACAAAAGTGGCTTTGAAACTTCTCAAGGAATGTATTCAAACATTCAAGTAATGCATTCAAAGACTGAATCCAAGGCACTGGCGTTGACGGGATCTGGTGAACACGCTCACTGTGTCAACAATATCTATTTTTCGGGGTTTTTCATAACACCAACTTGAAATGTTAAAGTACCCACTCGATATAATAAACAGCAGTTTAACGATCACTTAATATTTATAATTTGTGGATTGGATTGATTCACTAGACTTGTTTAAAAAGACTTGTGTGTTAATCTAATTATGTGTTTTTAGCATGTCGATGTTCTCTCTGCATGTTATGTTATTAAAATACAGTTTAGACGTTCGTAGCGATGTGTTTTGTTACTAGCCGCTAGCAGCGTTCGTAGCTGTGGCTGCGTTTAAAGCCCAATTTAGAGTCACCAGGGTTGCCAGATGGGGCGATTTAGCGGTAAATTATAAACTCTTGTAAAGTGTCAATCCCATCTGGCAACCCTGAGAGTCAGGGGTGTACCAACATTCAAATACGCCTGTCATGGAAGAAAGATGTCGTGCACACCAAAGAGATGGAGGGTGTTGGAGATGTCAAGCAGACCATCCTCTTCAAGAGTATGTATAATGTTCCCCGACCATGTGACCAGAGCAGAAAACCCCAAATAAAGTACATTTGCTTTTTGCCAAATTTGCTTCTGTTTCTAGTGCAGTGCCCATTTGGGGCCTGTTCTGGTTTGATACCCTACCAGGCATGTCAAACTCAAGGCCTGCGGGCCACCTCATTTTAAGTGGCCCGTGAGTTTGCAAAGAATATCATTTGCTTATAATACAATTCTATGCCGCTTTACAGACGTACGGTGTCTATAAACAACATTTCCCAGCCAGAGCCAACCACTGGCATAAGCAGTGTACTTACAGCCACAACCGCCAGAGGGCGCTGCACCTAGTACCAAAATGTCCAAGAAAATAAAAGTTGATGCAGAGGATTTTTTTTAACAATTTTAATGTTCAAGCTTAATGGAGACAAGCCGATATGTCTTCTTTGCTACGAGGCAGTGGCAGTGCCCAAGGAATACAATTACACCAAACACGGAGCCAGGTATGCTAATCTTAGCCAAGAAAAGCAACAAAAAGTCTAATAATTAAAAGACCTGTATTCAACAGAATATGTTCGCAAAAGTTCGCTGCACAAGCATGTGTTTTTGATACCAAACTCATTGTCTAAATAAATTGTACAATAGTTTAACACTTGAATGTCTGTTTCTATAATTTTTCATAGACTTCTGCTTTCAGTGCGAGTTATCAATAACAATAATACATTACACTATAGCGCTACAAACTTAAAAGATTGAGTAGTAATAATAAAAAGAAACAAAATAAATAAATAAAAGAAAGTATGGGGGCCTAATTAAGGTAGTGCTGGGGACACATGGGAAAGGGAGGGGGAGAGGGTTCACTGGTGAAGGCAAAGAGGTGGGTTTTGAGGGCCTGTTTGAATGTTGGCAGGGTGTTGGCCTGTCTGATGTGGTTGGGGAGGGCGTTCCAGAGGGACGGGGCTGCGGCTGAAAAGGCCCCATCAACCCAGGTCCGGAGCTTGGTCCTGGTGGTCTTGAGGGTGGTTTGGTCGTCAAACCTGAGGCAACGGGAGAGGGACTAAGTTAAGTTAACTAAAACCAATAATAATTGAATGCAGAGGCAATCATGTAATATGATAAAGAGTAGATACATGTATATAGCTTTACAGTTACAACCGACACTTTGAGGGCAACCATTAACCATAATGCTGATGTGGCCCGGGATGACATTTTGTTTGACACCCTTACCTTAGACACTGTGCAAAAAACGCATGTATAAGTCTCGACCATGTGAGGGAGAACGTTCAAGCGGATTGATGGCTCTCCGTAGCTCTGACAGGGCTTGCTCGTCCAGTGGGCACTCAATGTCAGGGACCTCAACTGCACCACTGTAGTCCCCTTGTAGTACAGCACTCTCCCAGTCTATGCCCGGGTCTCGGAGATCCTACACAATCATGAACAGATACAAATCAACAGTAATGTTGTGACGCGCTGACGCCTTTTCACAGTTCACATATTACAAGACGAAGTAGTTAAAATATTGTTGGCACATTTTCTAGTACATCTATGTACAAACCACCTAAGTTAAAAGCCATACTTTGTCCACTCTTGCCTTATGCCTGTCATAACAACTGTAACTGATTGAATAGATGACTGAAACCCATAAACCAAACTTTAATGAGGAGTACCTCAAGTCTCCCCCCCTCGTCTAGACCTTGCACATGTCCCAACAGTCCCAGAATCCACAGCTGTTCTGGAGTGCGATTTCTCTCAGTCCGTAGAGCGTGATGATTCCATCCACCAGCGAAGGATTCAAGGTCGGCTCGGAGGCGAGGAAGAAAGATGTAGTGCACACCAAAGAGATGGAGGGTGTTGGAGATGTCAAGCAGACCATCCTCTTCAAGAGTATGTAGAATGTCAAGGTACTTGCCGGTGACATGAACCGAGACGTCTCGCCAAAGGCGCCTTGTCCTAAAACAAAGTTGGAATTAGTTGACTTTGCGTAACCAGTTATGTTAGTTTGGGAAAAAACACTGATTCCTAATAATCTGTGAAATTGATCAAGTCTGGACAACGACACGGGACAAGAGAAAATGAGAATGTAAAGTTAACGAATAAACTTTGGTGTGATTGCTTGACGCAGTAGTGAGAGCACAGTGTGGGGTAGTTATAGTAGCTGTAGTGTGCATTAGCATTTTGAAGTTTGAATGGTGTATCTAGCTTGAACAGTGTAGGAGCAGTTGCGCCTCCAAAAACAACAGAACTTATTATAATAAGTATGCCAGAGAAATAAGTAGGGATGCTCCGATTTATCGGCCACCGATTTAAATCGGCCGATTTCACTCCAAATGACTCGATCGGTGATCGGCAAAAATGGCCGATCGCAAAAACCGATTTTAATTTTTTTAATTTTTTAATTTATTTTTTTTCCTGGGGAAGACAGATAACTGAACAGAAAACATAGGAGGACGTAACAGTATGTAAACCACGAAGGCCACGTTTATGATGTATTTTATACAGCCATATCGACTGACTTGGGCTTCAGGCCCTAACTGGGTGATAGGCCAGACCTTTACTATGCCATAAAAATGGGTCTGCGTTTGCTTGGTGCCTAATGGATCAAAACTTTTGTCTAAAAAGCAAAAAATATGTAGGCTATCCAGTCAGTAGGCCTACAGTTATGTATTTTTAAAAAAATCGGTATCGGTATCGGTATCGGTTGATCTTGAGGAAAAAAATCGGTGATCGGTATCGGCCCCAAAAATCCAGATCGGAGCATCCCTAGAAATAAGTAGCACCACACAAAAGAACATACCGATTGTACACACTCTTGTCTGATATGAAGCTTGCTCTTCCTGTTCCACATGTAGAAAACATGAAATGTGCAATGTCAACATTTTCCACTCCTTGGTCCCCCCGAACCCTACATTTGAAAAGAAAATTAATAATACGCATTACTTTCAAATACAGTAGAATAAGCCATCACTGCCAGTGTTTTAATCATATTAAGTGAATAATAAGTAATGTAATAAATGATACAATTGCCAGATCTCTGTTTGTGTTTTATTTCCTGGGTACCTTGATGGTAAGCCATGGAGCTGTGTCGACTTCAGGAACAAAGCAAATGCTGTGGATGCTCTGTTGTTTGTTGCAGCATCCAGGTACATAATCTACAATTACACAACATGACATTTTACATGTCCTTTCAGCTACTGTCATCAATGTGTGTTGACCCTATGCATACTGAGGTGTCCACACTCATTAAGAATTCATGGGCCGGTTTCACAGACAAGGCTTAAGCCTAATCCTAGACTAAAAAACATCTTCAATGGAGATTTTACATTGAAAGTGTGATTTAGTCCAGGACTAGGCTTAAGCCTTGTCTCTGAAACCGGCCCCATATGTTTTAGCCAACCAACATTTAGCTGTTCTAATTTTCTAACCACATTAACAAAAGTACAAATCAATGACCTTCCTTGAGTAGCCATCCACTCCACCAAAGATAACAATATTGTACCTGTTCAGGAAAGAAACCATTAGTTTCCACTGCTTAAGTGTACATTTAAACTTTAAAATGTGTAGACGTGTTCAACTTAGGTTGCGTCTCCAAGAAATGTTCATACTTATACTTTTTACTTTATTTTACCTCATCAGTTTGCGATTTGTACCAACGTGGACCAAGGAAAGAGGGCCATTCACTAAAGGCTCTGCTATGCTGGCAATATTCTAGGTAGTGGAGAGATTTAATTACATACCATTAGTGGATAACAGTATATGTAATGTGCATGTTAGTAGCTAAATGTAGGCTAATATTTAAATGGCCTGCAGTTACTATTTGCCATCTCATACACACAATCATCATCCCATCACACATCAAGTATGCTTTATAATGAGATGTAGTGCATTCTGTCCAAGTAAAATATTACCTAATTATATACTACACACTAAACGATGGATTTCATAAAGGTTTATTTAAAGTAGACTAGTTATGTAATCAAGTATTAATTACTCACATGTGGCTGTAGTGTGCCCTGTTGTTGTGGCAGTTCGGACTCAACTGCACCATCATGCCCCTACATCAATTTAAACAAGAAAACTCAAGCACATATTTACACATTCAAATTGCTAGCTATAGTTGGTCATCATAACTCAGGGTTCCTGCAGGTTTAGTCTAATTTAATAGAATGTTAGACCTATGTCATAGCCATACTGGCAAAAAGGAAAAAAAGGTTATCCCGACTTCCAAATCCAGCCCACTCCAGACCTGCCTACTCATATTTCAGACCTACTGGCTCATATTTAGGATTCGACTTTTAGACCCTGCAGGAAGCAACAGTTCAGAGCCTCCGTTAGCCATCCAGCTAAGGTTAGCTATGTAACTACACATGAGGTAGCTAGCTGCCGTTATGTAGCTAATTGGCTATGTAACTATACATGAGGTAGCTAGCTACCGTTATGTAGCTAATTGGCTATGTAACTATACATGAGGTAGCTAGCTACCGTTATGTAGCTAAGTGGCTATGTAACTATACATGAGGTAGCTAGCTACCGTTATGTAGCTAAGTGGCTATGTAACTATACATGAGGTAGCTAGCTGCCGTTATGTAGCTAACTGGCTATGTAACTATACATGAGGTAGCTAGCCACCGTTATGTAGCTAATTGGCTATGTAACTATACATGAGGTAGCTAGCTGCCGTTATGTAGCTAATTGGCTATGTAACTATACATGAGGTAGCTAGCTGCCGTTATGTAGCTAATTGGCTATGTAACTATAGGGTAGCTAGCGGTAATTACGGTTAGCTATGTAACTATATTAGGGTAGTTAGCTAACGTTATCTAGCCTATTTAAGTATACTAGGGTAGCTAGCTAACGTTACGTAGCTCATTGAGGTTATCTATCTAACTATACTAGGGTAGCTAGCTAACTTGCCATTACCTGACAAAGTCTAAACAAGTTTAAATACATCGTCAAAAACAGCAGCCGTACATCATAATATTAATAGTTAAACGATTACAAAACTTACGAGGTGTTGAGCATGAGCCATTTTCTCTCTTCAAAATAGTATTTCTATACTCTATATATTCTCTATATATATTCTCTCTTCTCTCGTGTCTCGTGTCTCTTCTCTCTCTCCAGTCTTCAACCGTCAATTTTCTCATCTCCTCCAATCGCCATTGGTCCGTAAATGTTGTGATTGACAATCAGGCCAGCCAATCAGACATTTTAACACATTTAAGAACTGGCCAGCCAGCCAGCCAATCAGACATTTTAACACATTTAAGAACTGGCCAGCCAGCCAGCCAATCAGAATTCTGTCACATTTCTAGCAGGGTAAAATGTTTCGAGAGAGAGAAGAATCCAATGTTGCCGGTCAAGCAAATGTTGACGATCAGCTGTGCTGCGTGCATTATCGACTTTAGCAGAAATGCAAATAAACAACTTTTATTGAGTACAAAATCGATTTTCCTTTGTTCAAAATCGATTTTCCTTTGCGCAATTATTATTATTTTTGCTCAAAATAAATGTTCCTTTGCGCAAAACATTTGTTTTCTCTCGCAAAACATTTATTTTCTCGAAATAATTGTGGCACATAAATAACGACATACAAGCTCTCCTCCTTCAAACAATCCCTCAAAACCTAAACTTGCTTTTGATCTTTAACTTGTTTAGTGTCGTTTTTTACTGACTGTGCTTTTGTTTTAATTGTATCTATCTATTCTTGTTCTCTCCATGGAATGTAGTGTCTTAGTACTGAATACAAAATATACAAAATAATATCTTATTATTATCAGAAAAAAAAGTTGTATAGAAACATTTATTAAAATATACCACTCACACACACACACACACACACACACACACACACACAGACACACGATCACAGTGTTCATTGCTGTCACAGCTGTTTATTTCTCAAAGAGTTCCATCGGCGCTTCAGTCGAGGCTTAGTGAAACAAACCTGCCCCTAGAGGTCCTAGTGGTGTTACATCAGAGCAGAGAGAAACAAAACAGAGCAGGGGAGGCTGATTGTAATGCAAGGAATGGATTGAATCAGGAACGGTATCAAACACAAGATTTCTACCTCCACCAGCCTCCCCTGAATCACAGTTGACACGTTTCTCCATATTTCCCCATGTTACAACATAGAGGAAGGGCTGTGGTGTACAGTAGTCCCTGCAGTGTGTTTCTGTCTATATTCTCACTCACTACTTGGAGCAGACCAATTCCAGCATCAACCATGTCCCCTTACTTATTCAGCCGAGAGGATTTGATTGGTGTAAAGTAGTTCCAGCGAAACGTCCACCCTGCCTAGTCTACCAGAGGGAAAGGTGGCGCTATCAGCGTGCACCTTAGGAGTGTTTGAGCCAATCAGATTTGGATGATGTGGACAGGGGGGTTGCAGTGGCTATGGGTTGATTTGGGTGCTAAATGGGATCCTTGGGATGACCCTAACCCTAAACCCATATACCCTAAGCCCTAACCTCAACCCTTACCCAACCCCAACCCTTCATTTAAAGGGGAAATCTGGGATTCAAACAACAACAAAAGGTGGTCTCCCCGCTACTTTTTTTGGGGTGAACAACTGAGAGATGGGGCTGGAGAAACTTAACCACTCTCAAATACACAGACGGAGCAGTGGGTACAAGAACTGACCATCCATGAGATAACAATTATAGTTTTAAACATGTTTTGAAGCTATACAATGTTTCTTTCCAATTATATATATTTTTTAAATAAAAGTAAATAATAAGAGTAAAACAAGTGTATATTTGCATCTATAAGCCATATTCTTAAAGAATCAATGACTATACAACATGCATTTAAACATCCAACAATGGATCATGTACCAATCCCAGAATGCACCTTCAACCGTTTAAAATCACAACCCCAGTAGGATGACGTCACAGCCGGGTCCTCCCAAGCATCCCATTTAGCATTAACCAAGCTTCCTTGCAGCTCTCGAGCCCCAGGATTGGCCGATCCAACCTATAGGATCCAGAGTTGTTGTTCAGAACGATCTGCGTTCCTCAGTGATGAAGATGAAGGTCACATTGAATATTCGGAACTTTTTTTGTTTTGTTTTGTTTTGTTGCTGTACATATTTCAATCGCTCTCGTACATACAGAGACACAGACATATTTAAATCATTCTCTCTCCTTCCTGTGGTTAAGGATCAGTACAGCCACTGACTCTGCTGAACGGTGAATGCATTCAATGTCAGAGTTAAATGACTACGGAAAAAGGGAGCTAGCAGCGAGTTCCCGGGAACCAAACGAACACACGACGAGTGCGAGTGCTGATTTGTCTGTCTTCAGCCATCCTCACAATGCTGATCCACCAGAAACCCCCCCCAGTTTGTGTTTCCTCTCCAGCATACACCGATCTCCTGCCTTGTTGTAATAATAATACACATTTAATTTATGTAATATACTGCCATACATAAGGATCAAATAAGAGTATGATTTCAGCTCAAACGTCATGTAAATGAGCTTCCTCTGCTTTCTAGGCAGATGTGCTTTCTCCCTCAACAATAAATGCAATAGGCCCTGTCCAATCAAATATTGGAATAACTAATTGGAATAACTGCTTTATTGTCCTCGATAAGAACTTAATGCTAATTCATCCCTATGGTAACAACAATACGGTTTCGCGAAGCAAACGGAAACCTTTTGTTTGTTTGTTTTTGTGTTTACACAGTTTAAAACCAGATGAAGCTATTGTTGCCGTCTTAGCCTCCTAGCTTTAAATCATGACTTATACATGGCTGATGAGGAGGGAGAGATGGGTCACCTCTCTCACTCTCTCTCTCTCTCTCCCTCCCCCTCCCTCCCTCCCTCTCTCGCCTCCCTTCCTCCCTCCCTCCCTCCCATCTCCACTTCCCTTCTTTCCCAGGTTGTCTCCCCCCTACCTCCTCTGCCCATTCATCAGCCATACATACATTGACATTGACAGTTATTTAGTTCTCCCGCTCTTCCCTTCATCTCTCTAATCCTCCTCCTCTTCCTCTTCTTCCTCCTCTACTTCCCTCTGTTCAGCGAGGCCCTGCCAGGTCTCCCGGTTCTGCCTGCAGCCGTCCAGCAGTGGAGAGCAAGAGTCAAACAGCCCTGAGAGAGTCTGAGAGAGGGGGGGGGAGGAGGAGAAGGGAGGGAGGAGTCAGGGAGAGGAGGGGAGGGAGGAGGCAGAGAGAGGAGGGAGAGAGAGAGGAGGGAGAGAGAGAGAGGAGGGAGGGAGGGAGAGAGAGGAGGGAGGGAGGGAGAGAGAGACAGAGAGAGAGGGGTGAGAGAGACAGAGAAAGTGAGAGGGGAGGGAGAAAGGGGGGGGGGTAGAAATAGGTGTTATAACAGACACACACACACACACACACACACGCACACACACACACACAAGCTGGAGAGAGGACAAAAAGAGCTTTTCTAACACCAACCTGGTAGAGCGGGTGGCAGATCCCGTCGATGTACGACACCTGCATGTGCGGCAGACGGCGGCTCTTCTCTCTGTTCATCTCGTTCTGGACAGACAAGAACGTTTAGCCTTCAGCCACTAGGACCCCAGACTATGACTACTAACTACAGACTACTAACTACAGACTAATAACTAAAGACTACTACCTACAGACTACGAACTACAGACTACTAACTACAGACTACTAACTACAGACTACTAACTACAGACTACTAACGGCTTGCCGGAGGACTTGAGGGTGGCAGAGAGTGTGGATATCTTTAAGGTCAAAACACTTTATTAGCCAGGCTTTTACCGAGTGTATAACTCAACTGGCACTTTTACTCTTTTTATGTCTTTGTTTTATTTCCTGGTTTTTTTGTGTTGTATTTTATCTACTTCTTATCTCATGTTTCTTGTTTTATTGTGTTGCATTTTATTTACTATGTTTTTTTTTAATGTTCAGCACTTGGAGTTGCATTCGATGTATGTGTGCTATAAATACAGATTGATTGATTGACAGATAGTTCTAAGTTACTTGGGGTGGGGGGTACACCAGCAGAGCACCAGTAAATAACTGGCATGGTGAAATGAATGAATGAATGAATGAATGGTCTTTATTGTCATTGCTACAGTAAATGCATGGAGCGAGAGGGAGAGAAAGAGCTTTCCGAGGTTAGCAGATCTTACCACAGGTTTGATATGGAACTCTTCCCTCTCTCTGTCACCTTGTGCAAAAAACTCTGTGGCGACAAGCTCTGCGATCTGTCGAAAGGGAGTAGAGGTGGTTTTAAGGGTCAAGTGTGCGTGTGTGTGTGTGTGTGTGTGTGAAGTGTGTGTGTGTGTGGGTGTGGGTGTGTCTTACCCTCCTCTGCACAGGCCAGGGCTTTGTGATTGCACTGATGTCACTGGCTGTCATCAGCATTGACCTGTGGGACACACACACATGTATGCACGCACAAACACACACACACACACACACATTTTAAATGCTTTATTTATGTCCACATAAATGTACAATATCTAAAGGACATAAATACTATCAATGCATTTTGACCTCATGAAAACAGTCTCACACACACACGCACGCTCACACACACACACACACACACACACACACACACACACACACACACACACACAAACACACACACACATGTATGCATGCACAAAGAAAAATTATAATTTGTCCTTCAAAAAGCATGACACTATTGACACGTGCGTTCTAAGTAACGCACCTCCTCTATGGGGGAGTCAGGGGATGAGGTTATGGAGATTCAATGACAGAATTTATTGTGTTAATTTTCAAACAAGCAAAAACACACAAAACGAGCGGCTCTTCAGATTCGCGACTCGGTTCACAACGTTCACTAAACAGAGTAAAACAATCAAGTTCAAAGATCCAGCTCGTTGGTGAACGACCAAACACTCGTCGTTGGTCAGTGGTCCACTGAACTAATACTACCGTGTATGTCCACCGTATTTCATATCTAGTAACATGGGAGCAGTGGGTCCACCGTATTTCATATTACTGAGGGGGAAAAAATGGTTGTCAGAAGCGGTATTTGAACCTAGACCTCCAAAGGTAACTACAACCTGAACTCATCACCTTAGACAACTCAGTCATCCTGATTTGCGTTCACTAATGGAGGTTCTGTAATGTAATAGTATCCTGACTTCCATCTAACAGCTGTAGTTCTATATATATCTTGGTAATATGACTCATTTTGCGCGAAATAAATTAACGCGTTAAGAGTTCCGCACACACACTGAGTTTACATTGGTACCTACTCACCTGAGAAGATCTCTGTGCCTCTCTTCCTCCCAACACACACACCCTTTGTCTGCCAGGGCAAAGAACTCTTCTCTCTTCCTGAAACAGCAGGGGACATCAGGGATCAGACAAGATACACACACACACACACACACGCGCGCGCGAAAACAGACAGACACACACACGCATATTTACACACACACACACACACACACACACACACACACACACGAAAATAGACACACACACCTGAAAACAGACAGACACACACACGCATACTTACACACACACACACACGAAAACAGACAGACACACACACACACACACATGAAAACAGACAGACACACACATGAAAACAGACAGACACACACACGCATACTTACACACACATGCACGCACACACATATGAACACAGACAGACACACACACACTCACACACGCATATGAAAACAGACACACACACACACACACACACACACACACCCAGGGGGCTATGGCAGAGACACACACACACCCACCCACACCCAGGGGTTTATGGCAGAGACACACACACACACACACACACACACACACACACACACACACACACCCAGGGGGCTATGGCAGAGACACACACACACACACACACACACACACACCCAGGGGGCCATGGCAGAGACACACACACACACACACACCCACACCCAAGCCCAGGGGGCTATGGCAGAGACACACACACACACACACACACACACACACACACACACAGGGGGCTATGGCAGACACACACACACACACACACACCCAGGGGGCTATGGCAGACACACACACACACACACCCAGGGGGCTATGGCAGACACACACACACACACACACACACACCCAGGGGGCTATGGCAGAGACACACACACACACACACACAGAGACACGTACTCCACATAGACAGAGACACGTACTCCACATAGACAGAGACACGTACTCCACATAGACAGAGACACGTACTCCACATAGACAGAGACACGTACTCCACATAGACAGAGACACGTACTCCACATAGACACACAGAGACACGTACTCCACATAGACACACAGAGACACTTACTCCACATAGACAGACACAGAGACACGTACTCCACATAGACACACAGAGACACTTACTCCACATAGACAGACACAGAGACACGTACTCCACATAGACACACAGAGACACGTACTCCACATAGACACACAGAGACACTTACTCCACATAGACACACAGAGACACGTACTCCACATAGACACACAGAGACACGTACTCCACATAGACACACAGAGACACTTACTCCACATAGACAGACACAGAGACACGTACTCCACATAGACACACAGAGACACGTACTCCACATAGACACACAGAGACACTTACTCTACATAGACACACAGAGACACGTACTCCACATAGACACACAGAGACACTTACTCCACATAGACAGACAGAGACACGTACTCCACATAGACAGACAGAGACACGTACTCCACATAGACAGACACAGAGACACGTACTCCACAGACACAGAGACACGTACTCCACATAGACAGACAGGTCTGTGGCCAGGATGGCCCCCTCAATCATCTGCTGCACCGCCCTGTACTCCTCCTCAGACAGACCACTGAGAATCTGACTGCCCTGAGGGAGGGAGGGAGGGAGGGGGAGGGAGGGAGGGAGGGAAGGGGGGGGAGGAGAGGTGAGGGAGGGAGGGGGAGGGAGGTGGGGGAGGGAGGGAGGGAGGGAGGGAAGGGGAGGGATGGTGGGAGGGATGGAGTGAGGGAGAGAGAGAGGGAGGGGGGGGAGGGAGAGGAGGAGGTTGGAAGGAGGGGGGAGGGATGGAAGGAGGAGAGGCGGGGGAGGGAGGGAGGGAGGGAGAGAGAAGATAGTAAATACATGTGAATTAACCGTTGGGCGAATAAATACAAGGAGACAAAGAACGGCAGAGAGAGAGAGAGAAAGAGAGAGAGAGAAAGAGAGAGAGAGAGAGAAAGAGAGAGAGAGAGAGAAAGAGAGTGAGTGAATGAGTGAATGAACGAACAAATGAATCAGTGAATGAAAGGATAAAAAGATGGATGGATGGATGGATGATGGATGGATGATGGATGGATGATGGATGGAGGTCTAACCGGGTTGTTGAGGATGAAGAGGCACAAGGCATAGTGGTGGTGCTCCAAGGAGGAGGTCCCATACAGCTGGCCCAATGGATGCTGACTCCTGAGAGAAGGAGGGAGGGAGGGAGGGAGGGAGGGGAGGAGGGAGGGAGGGAGGGAGGGAGGGGAGGAGGGGGGGAGGGAGGGAGGGAGGGAGGGGAGGAGGGGAGGAGGGAGAGAAGGAGGTGTGAAGCGCACAAGTTAATAAAATAAGTCGCTTCTCAGTACAGGGGAATGCACAGGGGGAATGTCGGCTTTTACATTTCTTTTAAACGGTACGTACATACATAAGAGATGAAGACACTGGTATCTCTCTATGTAAGACACTGGTATCTCTCTATGTAAGACACTGGTATCTCTCTATGTAAGACACTGGTATCTCTCTATGTAAGACACTGGTATCTCTCTATGTAAGACACTGGTACCTCTCTATGTAAGACACTGGTATCTCTCTATATAAGACACTGGTATCTCTCTATGTAAGACACTGGTATCTCTCTATGTAAGACACTGGTACCTCTGTATGTAAGACACTGGTATCTCTCTATGTAAGACACTGGTACCTCTCTATGTAAGAGTTGCTGAGTCCTCTGTGGTCCAGGTCGTGGTTCAGAGTCGCTATCATCAGTGCCAGGATCTCCAGACGAGAGAAGGTGGACTGAGAGAGAGAGAGAGGAGGGGGGGGGGGGGGGGGTGGAGGGGGGAGAGAGAGAGGAGGGGGAGCAGAGGGGGGAGAGAGAGGAGGGGGCCGAGTGAAAGACAGAGAGAGAGGAGGAGGGGCAGAAGGGGAAGAGAGAGAGAGAGAGAGAGAGAGAGAGAGAGAGAAAGAATTATATGCACAGTAAACACAAAGAGAGTGACAGAGTGGGGGGGAGATGAGATGAGATGAGATGAGATGGGAGATGAGATTCCCGCCACCGACATGACGCAAGCTGCTACTCTACTCTATCCTATTTCTACATGGTCTACGGCCCCCCCTGCCCTTCTGGATAACCCCCCCCCCCCCGCGCACCCCTGTGACCTCTGACCTGTAGCCGTGGGGAGGCCATGAGCATGGCGAACATGCACTGGGCTGTGCTGAGGCCGTGGCTCCAGTTGTGATAGGGCACGTCTGTCCTGTAGCCACGCCTTACACTCAGCACCCACTGGCACAGACTCTGGAGGGGAGGGGGGAGGGGGGGGGGCAGGGGGGCGGAGAGAGAGGGATGAGAGGAGGGGGGGGGAGAGAAAAAGAGGGGAGAGGAGGGGGGAAGGGGGAGAGACAGGGATGAGAGAAGGGGGGGGAGGGGGGGGGGGTGGAGGAGGGGAGGTGGAGAGAAAAAGAGGGGAAAGGAGAGGGGAAGGGTAGAGGAGGGGGGAGAGAGGGATGAGAGAGAGGAGAGGAGGGGTGTGGAGAGAGAGGGATGAGAGAGAGGAGAGGAGAGGAGAGGTAGGTAGGTAGATGGAATGAGAATTAGCCACATTATGAAAGAAAGTAGAGAAAGACATGACAGACAGACAGACAGACAGACAGAGGAAGCATGTGTGTGTGTGTGTGTGTGTGTGTGTGTGTCAGGTACCTTGTAGTCCATGTTGAAGTCCTGCACCAGGTTGAGGTCCAGGAACATGCGCACGGTGGCCTGGGCCGTGGCTGTGTCTGATAGGCCGAAATCTGTGAAACTGAACTCCAGAATGTGCAGTGATTGGGCAGAGGGGATGGGCGCTTCCTGAGGGAGAAGGGGAGACATGGGATTCAAACACACACACACACACGCGCGTGCGCGCGCACACAGACACACACAGACACACACACACACACACACACATACACAGACACACACACACACACACACAGACACCACACAGACATCAACACAGACACACACACACACATACACACACACTGAACGCAAACCAAACCAGCTTGATAAGAAATGGTAACAGCTGACACACAAGCAACAGGTATTCAGAATCCTATACCCAGGTAAGCAAACAAACAGACAGACAGACAGACAGAGAGAGGGATGGAGAGAGAAGGAGAGAGGGATGGAGAGAGGAGAGAGGGATGGAGAGAGAGAGGAGCAGAGAGGAGGATGGGGAGGTTTCCGTCTGGAAAGATTCATGGTCACCTGCAATGTTTGGATTTCCTCTTCTGCCGCTGTGATTTGATAGGACAGGACCTGGGGGGAGAGGAGGGCCGAGCACACACACACACACACACACACACACACACACACACAATCAAAAGTATACGTCACAGGACAAACACCTACACCTGCATAAACATACTGTAGCTATTGACGACCTTGTGGATTTATAACTTTCAAGTCATACTGTATACATTGCAATGTCACAAACTGACCCTACTATATCTACAATATAATCACATATTCCACTGATATATGAATGTGGCGCTTCAATCCAAAGTTATTGAGTGAGGACGACATAAGTTGTTAGTATCTCTGCGTGAGTCAACTGACGCAGGGTCAGTCAGTCAGTCAGTCAGTCAGTCAGTTAGTCAGTCAGCCAGTCAGTTTGTTAATTGGTCGGTCGGTCTGTTGGTTGGTCAGTCAGTCAGTCAGTCACTCAGCCAGCCAGTCAGCCAGCCACCCAGTCAGTCAGTCAGTCAGTCAGCCAGCCAGCCAGCCACCCAGCCAGTCAGTCAGTCAGTCAGTCAGCCAGCCAGCCCGCCAGTCAGCCAGCCACCCAGCCAGTCAGTCAGCCAGCCAGCCAGTCAGTCAGTCAGTCAGTCAGCCAGCCAGTCAGTCAGCCAGCCACACCCAGCCACCCAGCCAGTCAGTCAACCAGCCAGCCAGTCAGTCAACCAGCCAGCCAGCCAGTCAGTCAACCAGCCACCCAGCCAGTCAGTCAACCAGCCACCCACCCTCCCAGCCAGTCAGCCAGCCACCCAGCCAGTCAGTCAGTCAGTCAGTCAGCCAGCCAGTCAGCCAGCCAGCCAACCAGCCAGCCAACCAGCCAGCCAGCCAGCCAATCAACCAGCCACCCACCCTCCCAGCCAGCCAGTCAGTCAGCCAGCCAGTCAGCCAGCCACCCAGCCAATCAGCCAGCCAGTCAGTCAGCCAGCCAGTCAGCCAGCCACCCAGCCAATCAGCCAGCCAGTCAACCAGCCAGTCAACCAGCCAGCCAGCCAGCCAGCCACAGCCACCCACCACAGTCAGCCACCTAGCCAGTCAGTCAACCAGCCAGCCACCCACCACAGCCAGTCAGCCACCCAGCCAGTCAGCCAGCCAGCCAGCCAGCCAGCCAGTCAGTCAACCAGCCAGCCACCCACCACAGCCAGTCAGCCAGCCAGCCAGCCAGTCAGCCAGCCAGTCCACTCACCTCCTGTGTGACGTCCAAGCTGGCTCTGTGTTTCTCTGTGGTGCGTATAGTCTTGGCGTACTGGAGAGCCAGGCCGCAGTACACCGCAAAATCCTCCAGGAGGCGCTCGTCGTACTGGTTGAAGGCCTCCCCACCAGGGTCTCTGACCAGCTTGTTCTTCAGCTGGCAGACGGCTACACAAACGACAACCAACGGAAAGTGAACTCCCAAACGGTACACCACAAGATGGCCGCCGTGTACACCCACCATGGAATGTTGATTTGAATGTCCGTTCTTCTCACTCTATTTCTACGGTTGCTCATCCCTGATCTCGTCTACTTCGTCAGGAGGGAGGGGGTGAACTACACTTACAGGGGGCAATCTGAGATTAGCACACCCATGTTTGGACTTTTAAATGAACGAGACTGGATATAGCTGAATAAAAGGCTCATGAGCTTAGTGTAACAGTCTTAACCCCATCAGAACCCCAAATATAAGCTTGTTCTACCCCGCTGTAACAATGGCGTTGTAAACAAACACTGCATCGCTTCAAAACACGGTTAAAACGACGATGGTCATCCCAACGACACCCAACCAGGCGTTATTCCCTGATGTCTATGTTATCTGTTTATCAGGATGGAGAGCAGCGAGTTATAGATCTGCGTGTCTTCCAGGTCTGGGTCTCTCCAACAAATGCCCTAAATAATAATACCCTAGGAATAATACCAAACACACCATAATGCACGTAGATTCCAGTACCATGTAAAACCATCTCTCTCTCTCTCTCTCTCTATATATATATATATATATATATATATATATATATATATATATATATATATATATATATATATATATATATATATACATATATATACTGTATATATATATATATATATATATATATATATATATATATATATATATATATATAAAGTACCTAAAAGATATCACACATTTGTAATGACCCTAACCCGAACCCTAGATAAATCAAAGTGGTGGTTGGACATTTTTTTTTAATGCCCTAAATACTCAGGGCTTAGACGGGTCAAGGGAGAGGTTGTCTGATGCTCTTAAGTGACCGGGACAATTGGCAGACTTCCTGGTTTCCCTGTAATGAGCTGCTTAGCAGGCCGGGGCCATGTCAAGGAAACCCAGACACCTTTGAGCCTGATCGCTAAAGCAGGGGGCCGCGGGGAGGGATCAGCTCGATTACCAAAGCTTGTTACGTAACTGAGAAACACCACTCAGCAGGCGACAGAGGGTATATAATCTTGAGGTTAATTTCAATACCTTTCTAAGACTTTTTAAAGACCTTGTCAATATTTTTCCAGACCTCACCGCCACTTCGAGCTGTAACCGTTTACATCAGTGACACCTTTAACTTAACAGTTTCAGTTTGCAATAGACTAGACCACTATCATACAACAGAATTTCCGGTTCATCTTTTGTTTTTTAATAAAACGAATAAATTCACGAACTTTTACAAAAAGTTTTTAGGACACTCTTTAGGAAACTCTTTGGACAGAGTCTAATTCAGAAAAATACCTACACAATTCAAGACCTCCTAAAATCGTGATAAGACTTTTTAATACTTATTAAGTGTCTTGATTTTCCCAAAATTGATTGATCAACTTTGAATACTTTTCAAGACACCGCGGATACCCTGTGACAGAACAGTGTACCCAAAATATGCAGTGTGGGGGCAGAGAGTGACGCACCCACGACGTTGTCCGTCTTGGTGTTTCTGATCGGGCAGCAGATCAGACTCCTGGCGGGGTCCTGGGAGCCGTCGGACACGTTGAGCGTCTCCGTGGAGCGCAGCACACGCAGGGCGTACGCCGGGTCCACCTCTGTGATGTCACAGTCCCTGAGGAAGCACAACATTAGGGTCACTCTCTGGGTGCGTTCGTAAGATTAGCTCTGAGAGCGCCGGAGCCAGCGCACACTTGGGGTTGGACCGTAGGCATTCTATGAGTGCTGATCCAGATTTCCAGAGCGGATTTACGAACGCAGCCTTAGAACTAATTGTTTGGGTTCTTTTCTAAGACATTTTATTTTCTAAGACTGTACACAGAGCAGTCAACTCACGGCCAATGCGTGACCCAGTGGATCGAGAACAAATCCGATAAATAGCCCTCCCAGCGAAGGTATTACTTTTCAAAACACTTTCCCTAACCCTAACCCTAAAAAAATATGAAAAAGTGCAATTTAAAACATCAATGATTAAAAACAAAAAGGGGACAACATAAACAGAACATAAACAGGAACAATAAGAAGGCTAAAGTTGGCTGCCGGCCTGTCTAAATAGATGTTTAAAGATTAGTTCTGAAGGAGTGGAGGAACACAGCCTAGGTGATGTGATGTGAAGGAAAACAATACTAGAACACACACACACACACACACACACACACACACACACACACACACAAATGTAGAACCTTTTCGAGATCTGGAACGATGACCCAAGCTCCTCACACTCAACGTGGACTACCCGGGAGATCACGTCAACATCCTGAAACCACAAACAAACAAACAAAAAAATCGGTCAAAATACAATTTTCATTTGTTGAATAAAAAGAGAAAATACAGAGATCTACTGGAGTCTTGACAATTTGCATTAAACGCGTTAAATCCATTATGGTAAGGCAGTGAAACTGAAATATGGCAACAGATTTCATTTCTGGTTTTGTACAAAAGACTTGTGTTAGCTGGTCATATACAGTATTAATGAATTCCCTCACTATTAATTAATTAATTAATTAATTGATTAATTGATTAATTGACCATTTCCATTCATACAGTACTTTTAGCCTTACTATACACTACACAATTTTCCTTTAGTGACGTTGATGGAATACCGACCAGGATATAGTGTCAGACAGGATATGGTGTCAGACAGGATATGATGTCAGAAGCGTCATTACCTCATCCTTGGCGATGAAGATCGTGCAGAACTGAGCCTGCACGACGGGCAGGAGGGAGGCGGCCATCTTCCTCAGCAGAACCTCCAGGGACCAGTGCTCCTCTGACAACAGCTGGGCCAGGTCCAACAGAACCTGTCACACACACAGGAGAGCTCACACACACACACACACACACACACACACACACACACACACAGGAGAGCTCACACACACACAAACACACACACACACACACAGGAGATCTCACACACACACACACACACACACACAGGAGATCTCACACACACACACACACACACACACACACACACACAGGAGAGCTCTCTCACACACACACACACACACACACACACACACACACACACAGACAGACACACACAGACACACGTACACACACACACACACATAAACACACACAGACACACATACACACACGTACACGTACACACACACACACACAGGAGACACACACAGGGGATTGGAGCTCCCTGATTGGCTCCCTGTTAGGTTACCTTGCTGCGCTTGGCCTCCTGCGTGGAGGTCTCGTACAGCTGAGCGTTGTCCAAGGCCAGCCCCAGAAGACCCATGTGAGTGGACAGGACCTGGCCAATCAGAGACAAGAATCACTCACCCACAGCCAATGGCTGGCGAGACTCACTCCCTCCCTCCCTCCCTCCCTCCCTGCCCTTCGCAGCATAGGTTGGTTAAGGTTGGGACGTCGGTTTCTTTAAACTTTTAATGACGTGCTTCAGTTGGATGTTAGTCAGTATGTAGACGCTGTCTTGGAAGCATCTTCGGACGTTTATTAATCTAAGTTGCCAGTCACCGTTCATCAGGATGTGGGATCACTTTGGGCGAACCTAACCTTAACCGTAACCATTAACTTCATCCTAACCCTAATTCTAACCTTACCCAACCTTTAACCCTTAACACTAACCTTACCCAACCTTTAACCCTTAACCCTAACTTTTAACCCTAACCTTTAACACTTAACATTAACCACCCTGACCTTTAACCCTAACCCTAAATGCAACCGTTTTACATTTCAACTTCAATGGGTTGATGATGTCAGATCTGATCATTCCTCACCTTCTCATCCAGGTCAGTGAACTCACAGCAATGACCGTCTGCATGGCTGCTCTGACCGTCTGCATGGCTGCTCTTGTTGATCACCAAGGCCGCTCCTACAACCTGACCCCGAGAGAGAGAGAGGGAGGGGGGGGGGACAAGGGAAAGAGAGGGATAGAACAAGAGAGAGAGAAAGAGAGAGAGGGAGGGAGGCAGGGAGAAAGAGAGAGAGAAGAAGGGATAGAACAAGAGAGAGATAGAACAAGAGTAAGAGAGAGAGGGAGAGAGAGAGAGAGAGGCAGAGAGAGAGAGAGAGAGAGAAGGGACAGAACAAGAGAGATAGAACAAGAGTAAGAGAGAGAGGGAGGGAGAGAGAGAGAGGTAGAACAAGAGAGAGCAAGTGAGTGAGGGAGGGAAAGAGAGAAAGAGAGAGAGAGAAGAAGGGACAGAACAAGAGAGAGATAGAACAAGAGTAAGAGAGAGAGGGAGGGAGAGCGAGAGATAGAGCAAGAGATGGAACAAGAGAAAGAAAGAGAGAGGGAGGGAGAGAGATAGAGAGAGAGATAGAGAGAGAGAGAGAGAGAAGAGAGCACTAAAACTTTCCAATGATCATCCTTGACACACCTGAGATATTATATTTTGCATATATACATATATATATATATATATATATATATGACATAGTTGATGTGTTGTGATCAAACTAGTCACCTGGTCTCTGTAGTCTTTGATGGGCACACTGAGGACACTCCTGAGGCTGTAACCAGGTGGTTGGTCCATGTCAGCACTGAACCTGGGATCCTGCAGGAGGAGCAGGGAGGTGAGGTCAGGGGAGGCCGCGGGCGGTAGACATCGGAGGACGGGCCTCCGTGGAATGAGGGGAGGGTATCAAACACGTGTTCCGTTCCTCCGATTTCTACCTCCAACTGCCTCCTTTCAAACACATTTTCAATGTTTCACACATGAACGGGGTTGTACTCAAAGGGAAAAGGGGACACGCACGCACACGCACACGCACGCACGCACGCGCACACACACGCACACGCACACACACAGGTTATGTCACGGTCTTCTCTCTGGCTGTGCCAAGGGAGTTACACTGATCTCTGATCGCCCAGGTGGGCGGGGGAGGGATGGAGGGAGGGAGGGAGGGAGGGGGGGAGGGAGGGAGTGGGGTTTCCTCAGCTCTATGAGCTACTTTAATGACCACTGGTCACAAAGGACACACACAGACACACACACACACACACACACAGACAGACAGACAGACACACACACACACACACACAGATCAGATGCATTCTCCAAACTCTGACCATCCCCATCAGATCAACCAATAGGACACCCCCGACCCCCGACCCCCTCCCTGCTGACCCCCAGCACCCCCCCCCCCCTATCCCTGACCCCCGCCCTGGTAACCCACAGCAACCCCCCCCCCCCCCCACACACACAATCCCCGATCCCTGGGAACTGGGAAGAGGTCAGAGGAGGCGACACCAAAATGCGGTACACATTACCTCAGAGGTGTCTCTGATGTTCAGCGGAACCCCCGTGGCCACCACATATCCCATAATGCCCTTCACCAGCTCCAGGTGGGCCGCTCCCCTCACGCCACCGCCGCCTCCACCTCCGCCTCCGAGCTCGGTCAGCGCCACGACGCCCTCCAGGCTCCCCCTCCCTTTCCCCCTCCCCCTCCCCCCCACCCCCCTGTCACGGTCCGTCCGTCCGACCAGGGAGAGCGAGCAGCATTCGGCCCCCACAGCCTCCCCAGCGTGCTGCAGGGCCTCCTGGCAGAGGTCCGCCACGGGGCCCATCCTGCTGCTGCCTGTGCTGCCCAGGAGCCACATCATCCAGGCGCAGGCCCCACCTCGCCCACAGGGCCCGTCCAGCCTCGCCGGGCGGGGGGAGGGGGGTGAAGGGGGCGGGGAGAGGGGGGACACGGAGGACCCGGGGGAGGACCGACGGGCCGGCCCCTGAGCTGAGCAGCAGGGCTCTCGCCAGGAAGGGCTGCCCCGGGGGGAGGGTTTCTTCTTCTTGCGGTGACCCAGCCGGAGAGCGCCGGGGTGGGGGTCGTCTCTGGGGCTCCTCGGCCCACCCTCGGGCCTCCCCCCTCCTGCTCTGGAGGTCTGTGGAGGCGAGACCTTCTCTACACAACAGCCGTTCTCCACCTCCCTACAATCACAGTGGAAGGAGCGCAGTTATTTACACCGTTATTTACGCAGTTGTCCACACACAGACAAATTAACAAAACAAATGAATTAAAAAATAAATCAAATGTCTTACTTTGATGCTCTGCGTAAAAAGTAGGACCGGGCGAAGTCCGAGTGGCGGTCCAACCACGCCTCCACCCTCTGGCTCTCCACGCCGTCTCCAAGCTCCCAGCGGCGCGTCCGAGCGCGGCGACTCCACAGAGGCGAAAAGATCCACCCGGCGCTCATCACCACGGAACCCTCTTCCCCCGCTCCCTCCCCGGCCGTAGAGAGCTCTCTCCCCCCTCCCTCCCTGGCCGTAGAGAGCTCTCTCCCCGCTCGCTCCCCGGGCATAGAGAGCTCTCTCCCCCCTCCCTCCCCGGGCGTAGAGAGCTCTCTCCCCCCTCCCTCCCCGGGCGTATAGGGCTCTCTCCCAGAGCAGCAGGGGGGAGTCGCACTGGGAGTCGCTCCTCCATCCGCTGACATTAACTCCAGCACTTGGGAATGGAGGCAGGGGGGCATACCGTCTCTCAGGTAACGCGAAAACAACTCTCCTAAACTCAGTTTGGCGGCGGTTGTTATTTCCCTTTAAAAAATAAATTATATATATATAGGCTATATATATATAAACACCGACGAGACCGAGGCAGAGAGAGAGACGAATGTGAACGCGCAGGTGGCATGTGTTGCTGAAGGTAGCTTAATCCCATTAGCCGGCAAAACACACTGATTTATTTTGTACATTCAAGGAACGGATTACAGCCACTGAACTCTGGCGTCCAATGCAAGGTAGCTACAGACATTTGGGTAAAACAAGAGAAATATTCAACGTTCAGACATTGGAAGTAGTAGCACCATAACTAATAATATACTAAGTGCTGACCAGAACATCATTATTTCTGAAGCCGATTGGTTCACCAGATCTCAAAGCGCTGGTCTGTCAGGAAGGGAGTTCTGTCCATGATGCGGTTGTTGAAGAGTCTGTAGAGAAGTACATGATGACATCATGACATCATAAAGAGTAGCTCACCATTCTATAAACGTTACTCCAAAGCAAAACAACTAGAAGCTTTGTCTCAAACATTCACAACAACATGTGGCGACTGGTCTGCACAGCAACAACCAGCAAACCATGAAGCCTTTTAAATGAAAGTGAACGTTGTTTTGTCAAGAAAATCTGGTTTCCGTTTTTCTTTCATAATACACAACTTGATATAACAAACAACAGTTTTAGGATCACTGAATACTTATAATTTGTGAATTGGATTCACTGTCTCATCTGCTGTAGGCTACTGGTAAGTGATATATGGCTTGTAAACAAACGTACGTTCAAAAGCAAGGACTGTGTGATCATCTAATTATGTGTAGTTGTGTGTTTTTAACATCTTGATGTGACGCACTTACCGCACAGTCTGCATTGTGCTGTTGGTGGAGACCAGTTGGAGGACTCTGTCAGTCAGAGCGTCAGTGATGTCATTGTGACTCAGGCTACAGCAGCCGAGGGAGAGAGAGAAAGAAGACATCAAAGTCATCAAACATTTTCATACAACAACAGCACTCGCACTAACTCAAACTACAACTGAAACTCACACGCACGCACGCAGGCAGGCAGGCAGGCAGACACACACACACACACACACACACGCAAGCACACACACACACACACACACACACACACACACACACACACACACACGCACACACTCTAACTCACTCCAGGACTTGTGCTTTGTGCAGGTGTGTGAGCAGCGGCTCTAGCAGGGCGTCCGTGAGTCGGCAGTGGCTGAGGTCCAGGTCCGACAGCCCCTCTGCGTGCTCCAGAACCAGGGCCAGAGATCCACAAGCCCTCTGGTCCAGCCTGCTCTCACTGAGGTCCAGCTCCCCACCCAGGGCACTGCAGAGGGACCGAGCTCGCCTCACCTCCCCCCTCCCCCCCCCCACAGGGACCAGGTACAGCAGCTGCAGGAGGAGGGCTTTGCTGGAGCTGAGGGGGGGAGACAGAGGAGGGAGGCAGAGGAGGGAGACAGAGGAGGGAGACAGAGGAGGGAGACAGAGGAGGGAGACAGAGGAGGGAGACAGAGGAGGGAGGCAGAGGAGGGAGACAGAGGAGGGAGACAGAGGAGGGAGGCAGAGGAAGGAGACAGAGGAGGGAGACAGAGGAGGGAGACAGAGGAGGGAGACAGAGGAGGGAGACAGAGGAGGGAGGCAGAGGAGAGAGACAGAGGAGGGAGGCAGAGGAAGGAGACAGAGGAGGGAGACAGAGGAGGGAGACAGAGGAGGGAGGCAGAGGAGGGAGACAGAGAAGGGAGACAGAGGAGGGAGGCAGAGGAGGGAGACAGAGGAGGGAGACAGAGGAGGGAGACAGAGGAGGGAGACAGAGGAGGGAGACAGAGGAGGGAGACAGAGGAGGGAGACAGAGGAGGGAGACAGAGGAGGGAGGCAGAGGAGGGAGACAGAGGAGGGAGACAGAGGAGGGAGGCAGAGGAAGGAGACAGAGGAGGGAGACAGAGGAGGGAGACAGAGGAGGGAGACAGAGGAGGGAGACAGAGGAGGGAGACAGAGGAGGGAGACAGAGGAGGGAGACAGAGGAGAGAGACAGAGGAGGGAGGCAGAGGAAGGAGACAGAGGAGGGAGACAGAGGAGGGAGACAGAGGAGGGAGGCAGAGGAGGGAGACAGAGAAGGGAGACAGAGGAGGGAGACAGAGGAGGGAGGCAGAGGAGAGAGACAGAGGAGGGAGACAGAGGAGAGAGGCAGAGGAGGGAGACAGAGAAGGGAGACAGAGGAGGGAGGCAGAGGAGGGAGACAGAGGAGGGAGACAGAGGAGGGAGACAGAGGAGGGAGACAGAGGAGGGAGACAGAGGAGGGAGACAGAGGAGGGAGGCAGAGGAAGGAGACAGAGGAGGGAGACAGAGGAGGGAGACAGAGGAGGGAGACAGAGGAGGGAGACAGAGGAGGGAGACAGAGGAGGGAGACAGAGGAGGGAGACAGAGCAGACATTCACATCTTATACATTGTACAATGAGAAACCTCCCTCCCTCCTCCTCCCCCTCTCTCCTCCTCCTCCTCAGAGACCAGTGAGCCTGTCCTCCTCACCCCAGACGGACTGTGTCTAAGACGGGGAACAGCTGGTCTAGCCCGGCCTCCTCCACCTCACAGTCTCTCAGGATGAGCTGTGCTGTGCTGTGGCGGCTGTGCTTCAGGACTGTGGAGACGGCCCTGCAGTCGCCGGCACTCAGACGCAGAGCCTCGTCCTCCCTCTCCTCCTGTGTGTGCGACAGGTCCACTGAAGAGGAGCAGGAGAAGTCCAGCCTGTGCTGCAGAGCCCTGAGCAACGCTGTTGCTGCTGCTGCCCCCTGCTGGATGTTCGAGGCATCACAGCAGCAGTGGAGGAACCTCAGTAGCAGCCTCCTGTCAACACTACAGCAGCAGGAGAGCACAGAGAGACAGAAAGTCGTTCACAGAAGTCGTTACGTACTGTAACAACTCATTCATAACAATTAATGATTTACATTGTACTAGCTGGAAGTCAGGGATTAGGGGGTAAGGTTAGAGTAGGGTGAAGCTATGGCATGGTTTATGGAGAGATTATGGTTAATGTGTAGTCAGAGAGAGGTGTACTTCACATCCATACTACCGCAGCCAGATAGTGATGACTGACCTGAGATGGGACACTTTGTCCAGGAGAGGCAGGGTGCTCTCCATCTCCCCCGGTGGTATGGAGGTCCACAGCAGGCTGAGTTGGACGCTGTCACTGTGCTTGAGGGTGAAGCGCAGAGCAGCACAGTCCACTCTGTCCATCTCTCTGGTGTTCAGGTTGATCACATGGTTGGATGACCTCAACAGACTGGACACACAGCCACTGGCACGACTCTTGTATATCTCTCTGATGGCTGACATCATAAAGCTGGGACTGGGCCTGAGGACAGACATGAGGTGACTCTATTATCATGGTTTTACAGTATCCACTAACTCTATATGTCTGTATTACCATGACAATAAACATGTAAAATGGTAGAGATTCATTCTTGTCCTTTAATAGTAAAATATACTTTTTCCTATACCTTTTGAAAATCACTCTCCCTAGAAAGGGCAGAAGATCGGTAATGTCTTTCTCTAGAAGCCTGTTCTTCCTGACGTCCACAGTGATGTCGAGGGTTGAACACTGCAGCAGGTAGAGGAGGACCTCCCAGTCCAGAGTGCAGGAGGTCAGGTCTCCACCAACCTTCTCCAGGAACGACTGAGTCAGGTCCTTGTCCTGAGCTTCACACACAACTACAGCCAGCTGCTGCAGAGCCTCTGAACGCAGTCTGAGGGATAGGAACATAAAGGCACAAACATGAATGACCACACACACAAACAATCTAACTGACTATTTAGAAAGCACAAAGTACAGTAAGAATGTAGACCACCTCACCTGAGTGTCAGAGGGGGCTGGTGACACAGTGACAGAAGTGTGATGAGAGAGTGACCAGGGATGCAGGACTCAGTCAGGTCCAGACGCTGCACTGACCAGGATCTCAGCAGGGACGACACACTACTCACAACCCTGAACCGAGCTGCTTCCGACAACCGTGTTCCCTTTAGGACCAGGGAGAGCTCTGGGACAGCCAGTGAAGTACAGACGATCCCTCTCCTGACCAGTCTGACCAGTTTCACTGCCATACCCTCACTAAGTCTGGGGATTAAATATATGACATACATTAAAACAAGCAGAGATAGAAAATACATTATTTCAGACAAAGATAACTTTGGGACCTATGCAGCTGATTGTTTCAATGTAACCACACCTGAGCTTGTGTAGCCGTGCCACATGTGTGAAGAGAAGTGAGGCTCCCCTAAGAGAGATCTTGCTGGGTGTGAGAGTGAGCTCCACTCTGGAGGCACAGAGGCCCAGGACTCTCCCCACAGACCTGCAGGTTTGCCTGGGTAACTCTCCTCCCAGTGACAGGGTGAAGTCCAAGGCCTGGAGGAGAGAGGCCAACTGCTGGGCCTCCTCTCTGGACCTCACAGGGATGGACTCACACACACGCTGGAAGAACCCGGCATCACAGCTGAAACAAAACATGAGAGGACATACTGAAAGATAATTACATTAATATCAGGGAATCTCAATAGGTAATTCTCAATAGGTAAAAGTGTTTATTTTTTTGATTTTTGATTTTGAGAATGTTTATTTTGGTCCCCTATACAATTCACAATACAGATATAAAACATTTACAGTCACAATGCATAACACCAGGACCAAAAGGTGTAGGCTGAAGCCATGGCTTATTGCGCCTACCCTTGTTACATGCATGTTGTTGTTGTTGTTGTTGTTTTTTCCCCCCATGCATGCATAATCAAAACATTGAAACTTTTACAAACAAAATTTCACTTACGCATGTCAACAAAAGTTCAAACATACCAAACAAAAACTATATTTAAACCTCTGTTTTATACTTATTAATCATCTTATTTTTAAATAATTGTTTTAATCCTTTTAGTGTACTACACATTTTCATTTCCAAGTATTCCATAAGTTTACTCCTTTAACTGTTATACATCTTTGTTTTGCATTTGTTCTAATCTTTGTTTTCATAAACATACATATTCCTCTGAGTTCGTAATTACTCTGTCTAACTTGAAATAGTCTCTGGATACAGTCTGGAAGCATCTTATTTTTTACTTTATACATTACTTGAAGTCCACCAATTCTTTAAATTTGAGATCATAGGTGTTTATAAATAATTTGTTAGTTGGTTCTTGATAGGCAGCTCTGTTTATAATTCGTATAGCTCTTTTCTGTAGTAAATAAATTGGATTTGTGATTGTTTTGTATGTGTTTCCCCACACTTCCACACAGTAAGTATGTTATGGAAGTTATGTATGGAACTATTAGAGAACGGTACAATATGTGTAATGAATTTGGATTAAGTATGTCTTTTGTTTTATGCAGTATTGCAATAGACTTTGATATTTTAGTCTTTAAGTAGTTTATGTGTGTTTTCCAACATAGTTTGTGGTCTATAACAACTCCCAAAAATGTGTTTTCATAAACTCTTTCAATTTCAACATTATCTATCTTGATTTGTACTTGACTATTAATTTTTCGATTTCCAAATATCATAAGTTTAGTTTTTTCTAAGTTCAATGACAACTTGTTTGTGTCAAACCATCGTTTTATAGTTTTTAGTTCCGTTTCCACTGTATCCAGAAGCTGCTCCAAATCTTTGCCAGATTTTTTTTTTTACATTCGTTTACATTCATAACACAATCATTATTATCGTTATATTCACCTACTGCACATGATTTCAGACTCACCTGAGCTGTGAGATGTAGGGCAGGCACTGAAGGAAACTCCTCACTTCACTCTCTTCATCTGACCAGCCCTTCAGCTCTACTGGTTTCTTCTCTGGTTGGAGTTTCAGCACTTCTAGGAGCAGGGAGGCCTTTCTCTCTAAGACGTCTATGAACCAGACTGCAGGAGCTGACTGGTAAACTGGCTGTAATTCAGGAAGGACACTCCTGCCTGTTTGAGTCTCATAGTCCTTCACATGGGAGTACAGGTCCAGCAGGAAACCACATTGAAGTAGACCGTTTTCACCACGGAGGGGGAAAGTGCTGTAACTGCACACTGATGATAACAGCTTCAGTATCTTCTCTCCTGTCTGCTCCTCCCACTCTGCTGCTTGACAGAAGAGCTTCCCCAGGGACTTCTTGTCAAACTTTGCATAACAACTGTTGAGCATGAAGAAGAGAGAATGATTGACAATCAATAGTTAAACAGCAATGAAACCTAAACAGTGGCATGAAAAAAGTGGACAAAACCAAAGGAACGGTGACTTGACCACCTGATGATCAGCTATAACACATCAAAGTACAGCCGTGGTATTCAATCAAGAATAATGGCCATCAAGTATAATTCCACAAGTGATCTATAATCAGTGAAACAATGCCAAACAAAAGAATTAACTCCTGAGACTGGTCTGTCCAATTCAAATGCAAAGCCTAAATAGAGGCAACGTTGTTAGACACTTTTAATTCCGCACTTCACATCCAAAGTAGGAACTACTTTAATAAACCCACTCACCTGAGCTGTGAGATATAGGGCAGGCACTGAAGGAAACTCCTCACTTCACTCTCTTCATCTGACCAGCCCTTCAGATGTACTGGTTTCTTCTCTGGTTGGAGTTTCAGCACTTCTAGGAGCAGGGAGGCCTTTCTCTCTGAGAGGTCTATGAACCAGACTGCAGGAGCTGACTGGTAAACTGGCTGTAATGCTGGAAGGACACTCCTGCCTGTTTGAGTCTCATAGTCCTTCACATGTGAACACAGGTCCAGCAGGAAATCACTTTGACACGTATCCTCATCCATATAATATTCATCATCATCATCATCATCACGGAGGGGGAAAGTGCTGTAACTGCACACTGATGACAACAGCTTCAGTGTCTTCTCTCCTGTCTGCTCCTCCCACTCTGCTGCTTGACAGAAGATCTTCCCCAGGAACATCTTACCAAACCTAGAACAACTGTTGAGCATGAAGAAGAGAGAATGATTGAGGCTCAACAGTTAAACAGCAATGGAACCTAAACAGTGGCATGAAAAAAGTGGACAAAACCAAAGGAAAGGTGACTTGACCACATGATGAGCAGCTATAACAGATCAAAGTAGAGCCATTATTTTCAATCAAGAATAATGGCCATCAAGTATAATTCCACAGGTGATCTATAATCAGTGAAACAATGTTAAACAAATGATTCAACTCCTGAGACTGGTCTGTCTAATTCATATGCAAAGGCTAAATAGGGGCAAAGTTGTTAGACACTTTTAATGCCGCACATGACATACTCAGTAGGAACTAATTTAATAAACCCACTCACCTGAGCTGTGAGATGTAGGGCAGGCACTGAAGGAAACTCCTCACTTCACTCTCTTCATCTGACCAGCCCTTCAGCTCTACTGGTTTCTTCTCTGGTTGGAGTTTCAGCACTTCTAGGAGCAGGGAGGCCTTTCTCTCTAAGAGGTCTATGAACCAGACTGCAGGAGCTGACTGGTAAACTGGCTGTAATGCTGGAAGGACACTCCTGCCTGTTTGAGTCTCATAGTCCTTCACATGGGAGTACAGGTCCAGCAGGAAATCACATTGGTTTAGACAGTTGTACGAGAGGGGGAAAGTGCTGTAACTGCACACTGATGATAACAGCTCCAGTGTCTTCTCTCCTGTCTGCTCCTCCCACTCTGCTGCTTGACAGAAGATCTTCCCCAGGAACATCTTACCAAACCTAGAACAACTGTTGAGCATGAAGAAGAGAGAATGATTGAGGCTCAACAGTTAAACAGCAATGGAACCTAAACAGTGGCATGAAAAAAGTGGACAAAACCAAAGGAAAGGTGACTTGACCACATGATGAGCAGCTATAACAGATCAAAGTAGAGCCATTATTTTCAATCAAGAATAATGGCCATCAAGTATAATTCCACAGGTGATCTATAATCAGTGAAACAATGTTAAACAAATGATTCAACTCCTGAGACTGGTCTGTCTAATTCATATGCAAAGGCTAAATAGGGGCAAAGTTGTTAGACACTTTTAATGCCGCACATGACATACTCAGTAGGAACTAATTTAATAAACCCACTCACCTGAGCTGTGAGATGTAGGGCAGGCACTGAAGGAAACTCCTCACTTCACTCTCTTCATCTGACCAGCCCTTCAGCTCTACTGGTTTCTTCTCTGGTTGGAGTTTCAGCACTTCTAGGAGCAGGGAGGCCTTTCTCTCTAAGAGGTCTATGAACCAGACTGCAGGAGCTGACTGGTAAACTGGCTGTAATGCTGGAAGGACACTCCTGCCTGTTTGAGTCTCATAGTCCTTCACATGGGAGTACAGGTCCAGCAGGAAATCACATTGGTTTAGACAGTTGTACGAGAGGGGGAAAGTGCTGTAACTGCACACTGATGATAACAGCTCCAGTGTCTTCTCTCCTGTCTGCTCCTCCCACTCTGCTGCTTGACAGAAGATCTTCCCCAGGAACATCTTACCAAACCTAGAACAACTGTTGAGCATGAAGAAGAGAGAATGATTGAGGCTCAACAGTTAAACAGCAATGGAACCTAAACAGTGGCATGAAAAAAGTGGACAAAACCAAAGGAAAGGTGACTTGACCACATGATGAGCAGCTATAACAGATCAAAGTAGAGCCATTATTTTCAATCAAGAATAATGGCCATCAAGTATAATTCCACAGGTGATCTATAATCAGTGAAACAATGTTAAACAAATGATTCAACTCCTGAGACTGGTCTGTCTAATTCATATGCAAAGGCTAAATAGGGGCAAAGTTGTTAGACACTTTTAATGCCGCACATGACATACTCAGTAGGAACTAATTTAATAAACCCACTCACCTGAGCTGTGAGATGTAGGGCAGGCACTGAAGGAAACTCCTCACTTCACTCTCTCCATCTGACCTGCCCTTCAGATGTACTGGTTTCTTCTCTGGTTGGAGTTTCAGCACTTCTAGGAGCAGGGAGGCCTTTCTCTCTGAGAGGTCTATGGACCAAACTGCAGGAGCTGACTGGTAAACTGGCTGTAATGCTGGAAGGACACTCCTGCCTGTTTGAGTCTCATAGTCCTTCACATGGAGGTACAGGTCCAACAGGAAATCACTTTGACACTTATCATTATCACCACCACTATAAAGGATGGGGGAAATGCTGTAACTGCACACTGATAATAACAGCTTCAGTATCTTCTCTCCTGTCTGCTCCTCCCACTCTGCTGCTTGACAGAAGAGCTTCCCCAGGAACTTCTTATCAAACTTATCATTACAACTGTTGAGCATGAAGAAGAGAGAATGATTGAGACTCAACAGTTAAACAGCAATGAAACCTAAACAGTGGCATGAAAAAAGTGGACAAAACCAAAGGAAAGGTGACTAGACCACCTGATAAACAGCTATAACACATCAAAGTACAGCCGTGGTATTCAATCAAGAATAATGGCCATCAAGTATAATTCCACAAGTGATCTATAATCAGTGAAACAATGCCAAACAAAAGAATTAACTCCTGAGACTGGTCTGTCCAATTCAAATGCAAAGCCTAAATAGTGGCAACGTTGTTAGACACTTTTAATTCCGCACTTCACATCCAAAGTAGGAACTACTTTAATAAACCCACTCACCTGAGCTGTGAGATGTAGGGCAGGCACTGAAGGAAACTCCTCACTTCACTCTCTTCATCTGACCAGCCCTTCAGATGTACTGGTTTCTTCTCTGGTTGGAGTTTCAGCACTTCTAGGAGCAGGGAGGCCTTTCTCTCTGAGAGGTCTATGAACCAGACTGCAGGAGCTGACTGGTAAACTGGCTGTAATGCTGGAAGGACACTCCTGCCTGTTTGAGTCTCATAGTCCTTCACATGTGAACACAGGTCCAGCAGGAAATCACTTTGACACGTATCCTCATCCATATAATATTCATCATCATCATCATCATCACGGAGGGGGAAAGTGCTGTAACTGCACACTGATGACAACAGCTTCAGTGTCTTCTCTCCTGTCTGCTCCTCCCACTCTGCTGCTTGACAGAAGATCTTCCCCAGGAACATCTTACCAAACCTAGAACAACTGTTGAGCATGAAGAAGAGAGAATGATTGAGGCTCAACAGTTAAACAGCAATGGAACCTAAACAGTGGCATGAAAAAAGTGGACAAAACCAAAGGAAAGGTGACTTGACCACATGATGAGCAGCTATAACAGATCAAAGTAGAGCCATTATTTTCAATCAAGAATAATGGCCATCAAGTATAATTCCACAGGTGATCTATAATCAGTGAAACAATGTTAAACAAATGATTCAACTCCTGAGACTGGTCTGTCTAATTCATATGCAAAGGCTAAATAGGGGCAAAGTTGTTAGACACTTTTAATGCCGCACATGACATACTCAGTAGGAACTAATTTAATAAACCCACTCACCTGAGCTGTGAGATGTAGGGCAGGCACTGAAGGAAACTCCTCACTTCACTCTCTTCATCTGACCAGCCCTTCAGCTCTACTGGTTTCTTCTCTGGTTGGAGTTTCAGCACTTCTAGGAGCAGGGAGGCCTTTCTCTCTAAGAGGTCTATGAACCAGACTGCAGGAGCTGACTGGTAAACTGGCTGTAATGCTGGAAGGACACTCCTGCCTGTTTGAGTCTCATAGTCCTTCACATGGGAGTACAGGTCCAGCAGGAAATCACATTGGTTTAGACAGTTGTACGAGAGGGGGAAAGTGCTGTAACTGCACACTGATGATAACAGCTCCAGTGTCTTCTCTCCTGTCTGCTCCTCCCACTCTGCTGCTTGACAGAAGATCTTCCCCAGGAACATCTTACGAAACCTAGAACAACTGTTGAGCATGAAGAAGAGAGAATGATTGAGGCTCAACAGTTAAACAGCAATGGAACCTAAACAATGGCATGAAAAAAGTGGACAAAACCAAAGGAAAGGTGACTTGACCACCTGATGAGCAGCTATAACAGATCAAAGTAGAGCCATTATTTTCAATCAAGAATAATGGCCATCAAGTATAATTCCACAGGTGATCTATAATCAGTGAAACAATGTTAAACAAATGATTCAACTCCTGATACTGGTCTGTCTAATTCATATGCAAAGGCTAAATAGGGGCAAAGTTGTTAGACACTTTTAATGCCGCACATGACATACTCAGTAGGAACTAATTTAATAAACACACTCACCTGAGCTGTGAGATGTAGGGCAGACACTGAAGGAAACTCCTCACTTCACTCTCTTCATCTGACCAGCCCCACAGCTCTACTGGTTTCTTCTCTGGTTGGAGTTTCAGCACTTCTAGGAGCAGGGAGGCCTTTCTCTCTGAGAAGTGTATGGACCAGACTGCAGGAGCTGACTGGTAAACTGGCTGTAATGCTGGAAGGACACTCCTGCCTGTTTGAGTCTCATAGTCCTTCACATGGGAGTACAGGTCCAGCAGGATACGACATTGAAGTAGACCGTTTTCAACACGGAGGGGGAAAGTGCTGTAACTGCACACTGATGATAACAGCTTCAGTGTATTCTCTCCTGTCTGCTCCTCCCACTCTGCTGCTTGACAGAAGAGTTTCCCCAGGAACTTCTTATCAACACAACTGTTGAGCCTGAAGAAGAGAGAATGATTGAGACTCAACAGTTTAACACCAATGAAACCTAAACAGTGGCATGAAAAAAGTGGACAAAACCAAAAGAAAGGTGACTTGACCACCTGATAAACAGCTATAACACATTAAAGTACAGCCATGGTATTCAATATAGAATAATGGCTGTCATGTACAATTCCATAAGTGATCTATAATTAGTGAAACGATGCCAAACAAATGAATTAACTCCTGAGACTGGTCTGTCCAATACAAATGCAAAGTCTAAATAGTGACAAAGTTGTTTGAAACTTTTAATGCCGCACTTCACATACTAAGTAGGAACTACTTTAATAAACCCACTCACCTGAGCTGTGAGATGTAGGGCAGGCACTGAAGGAAACTCCTCACTTCACTCTCTTCATCTGACCAGTCCCACAGCTCGAGCTCTACTGGTTTCTTCTCTGGTTGGAGTTTCAGCACTTCTAGGAGCAGGGAGGCCTTTCTCTCTGAGAGGTCTATGAACCAGACTGCAGGAGCTGACTGGTAAACTGGCTGTAATGCTGGAAGGACACTCCTGCCTGTTTGAGTCTCATAGTCCTTCACATGGGAGTACAGGTCCAGCAGGAAATCACATTGGTTTAGACAGCAGTTGTACGAGAGGGGGAAAGTGCTGTAACTGCACACTGATGATAACAGCTTCAGTATCTTCTCTCCTGTCTGCCCCTCCCACTCTGCTGCTTGACAGAAGAGCTTCCCCAGGAACTTCTTATCAAACTTATCATCACAACTGTTGAGCCTGAAGAAGAGAGAATGATTGAGACTCAACAGTTAAACAGCAATGAAACCTAAACAGTGGCATGAAAAAAGTGGACAAAACTAAAGGAAAGGTGACTTGACCACCTGATGAGCAGCTATACCACATCAAAGTACAGCCATTGTATTCAATCAAGAATTATGGTAGTCAAGTATAATTCCACAAGTGATCTATAATTAGTGAAACGATGCCAAACAAATGAATTAATTCCTGAGACTGGTCTGTCCAATTTAAATGCAAAGGCTAAATAGTGGCAACGTTGTTAGACACTTTTAATTCCGCACTTCACATCCAAAGTAGGAACTACTTTAATAAACCCACTCACCTGAGCTGTGAGATGTAGGGCAGACACTGAAAGAAACTCCTCACTTCCCTCTCTTCATCTGACCAGTCCCACAGCTCTATTGGTTTCTTCTCTGGTTGGAGTTTCAGCACTTCTAGGAGCAGGGAGGCCTTTCTCTGTGAGAGGTGTATGTACCAGACAGCAGGAGCTGACTGGTAAACTGGCTGTAATGCTGGAAGGACACTCCTGCCTGTTTCAGTCTCATAGTCCTTCACATGGGAGTACAGGTCCAGCAGCAAATCACATTGAAGTAGATCGTTTTCATCACGGAGGGGGAAAGTGCTGTAACTGCACATTGATGACAACAGCTTCAGTGTCTTCTCTCCTGTCTGCTCCTCCCACTCTGCTGCTTGACAGAAGATCTTCCCCAGGAACATCTTACCAAACCTAGAACAACTGTTGAGCATGAAGAAGAGAGAATGATTGAGGCTCAACAGTTAAACAGCAATGGAACCTAAACAGTGGCATGAAAAAAGTGGACAAAACCAAAGGAAAGGTGACTTGACCACATGATGAGCAGCTATAACAGATCAAAGTAGAGCCATTATTTTCAATCAAGAATAATGGCCATCAAGTTTAATTCCACAGGTGATCTATAATCAGTGAAACAATGTTAAACAAATGATTCAACTCCTGATACTGGTCTGTCTAATTCATATGCAAAGGCTAAATAGGGGCAAAGTTGTTAGACACTTTTAATGCCGCACATGACATACTCAGTAGGAACTAATTTAATAAACACACTCACCTGAGCTGTGAGATGTAGGGCAGGCACTGAAGGAAACTCCTCACTTCACTCTCTCCATCTGACCAGCCTTTTAGATGTACTGGTTTCTTCTCTGGTTGGAGTTTCAGCACTTCTAGGAGCAGGGAGGCCTTTCTCTCTGAGAGGTCTATGGACCAAACTGCAGGAGCTGACTGGTAAACTGGCTGTAATGCTGGAAGGACACTCCTGCCTGTTTGAGTCTCATAGTCCTTCACATGGAGGTACAGGTCCAACAGGAAATCACTTTGACACTTATCATTATCACCACCACTATAAAGGATGGGGAAAATGCTGTAACTGCACACTGATAATAACAGCTTCAGTATCTTCTCTCCTGTCTGCTCCTCCCACTCTGCTGCTTGACAGAAGAGCTTCCCCAGGAACTTCTTATCAAACTTATCATTACAACTGTTGAGCATGAAGAAGAGAGAATGATTGAGACTCAACAGTTAAACAGCAATGAAACCTAAACAGTGGCATGAAAAAAGTGGACAAAACCAAAGGAAAGGTGACTAGACCACCTGATAAACAGCTATAACACATTAAAGTACAGCCATGGTATTCAATCAAGAATAATGGCCGTCAAGTAGAATTCCACAAGTGATATATAATCAGTAAAATAATGCCAAACAAAAGAATTAACTCCTGAGACTGGTCTGTCCAATTCAAATGCAAAGCCTAAATAGTGGCAACGTTGTTAGACACTTTTAATTCCGCACTTCACATACTAAGTAGGAACTACTTTAATAAACCCACTCACCTGAGCTGTGAGATGTAGGGCAGACACTGAAGGAAACTCCTCACTTCACTCTCTTCATCTGACCAGCCCTTCAGATGTACTGGTTTCTTCTCTGGTTGGAGTTTCAGCACTTCTAGGAGCAGGGAGGCCTTTCTCTCTGAGAGGTCTATGGACCAGACTGCAGGAGCTGCTGACTGGTAAACTGGCTGTAATGCTGGAAGGACACTCCTGCCTGTTTGAGTCTCATAGTCCTTCACATGGGAGTACAGGTCCAGCAGGAAATCACATTGGTTTAGCCAGTTGTACGAGAGGGGGAAAGTGCTGTAACTGCACACTGATGATAACAGCTTCAGTATCTTCTCTCCTGTCTGCTCCTCCCACTCTGCTGCTTGACAGAAGAGCTTCCCCAGGAACTTCTTATCAAACTCATCATCACAACTGTTGAGCATGAAGAAGAGAGAATGATTGAGACTCAACAGTTAAACAGCAATGAAACCTAAACAGTGGCATGAAAAAAGTGGACAAAACTAAAGGAAAGGTGACTTGACCACCTGATGAGCAGCTATAACACATCAAAGTACAGCCATGGTATTCAATATAGAATAATGGCTGTCATGTAGAATTCCAGAAGTGATCTATAATCAGTGAAACGATGCCAAACAAATGATTTAACTCCTAAGACTGATCTGTCAACTTCAAATGCAAAGCCTAAATAGTGGCTACGTTGTTAGACATGTTTAATGCCACACTTCACATACTAAGTAGGAACTACTTTAATAAACCAACTCACCTGAGCTGTGAGATGTAGGGCAGGCACTGAAGGAAACTCCTCACTTCACTCTCTTCATCTGACCAGCCCTTCAGCTTTACTGGTTTCTTCTCTGGTTGGAGTTTCAGCACTTCTAGGAGCAGGGAGGCCTTTCTCTCTGAGAGGTCTATGAACCAGACTGCAAAAATAACCAATTCAAATGATTCTATTCTTCTTAGGTTTGTTGCCTGAATATAATATTATTATTTCCCCCAAATGAAAAGATATTCACGATGCACACAATCAATAATGTTCCCATACTTTCCATTTTTTTATTTCTACAACTTCACCTTTTAAATTCAGAATTTCATACAATTTTTTGCAAATATGTAACATGACATACTTCATTATGTCAAACCAAGTATTATTACACAGGGTCTTGAAAGGAGAGGATTTCACTATTGGCCTCTTAGGACAACTCAGGTCAGTAAGATGATATTTAACCTAAACATTACAAATAGGCAGAAACTGTGTTGGGCTTAGGTCTTGTTGCTCACCATTTACAGGGACCTGTGTTTCCAAGCTGGGTTCACTAGTGTCTCCCTCTCTGTGGACAGCAGACACTCTGACTCTGTAGCAGGTACTGAGAGGCGGGGTGATATCACAGAAACATTCATCCCCCTTTGTTAACATGGTAGACCAGCCATCCAATCCTGCCTCTTTATATTCCACCTTGTAATGTAGTAGAGAGGAACGAACCGCACGAACCTCCGGGCAAGTTATGTGGCCATTGGTTGACGCATGCTGAATAAATGTCTACATTTTCAAAGCACACACTCTAAATCAGCATTAAAAAAAACATCCAGACAAATTAGTGGTTCACCTACCTGTCGTCACCTTCGGGACTGTCCATATCCCTCCAGTGATCACCGATGCACTAGCTGGCAACCTAAAACAAATTATTATTAGTATT
>NC_137676.1:69752967-69865467 GCF_963989245.1 Nansenia antarctica
AAGTTGGGAACAAAAGATGCCTCCTTCTAATCCATTTGTTCAATTTGTTTACAGAAAGAAATCCTCCTAAATCCTCGGTTATACGATTTTCCCATTACATCACATTACTAGCCGCCATAGCGATGGTAAAGCAGGTGAACGAAGCTACGCCGGACATGACGTAAGCACGTACGATTCTTTGTGCATGTCCCAAAACCCCATAGACAATTGACCGAATGGCCTGAAGTTACCAAAATAGATTTTACATGCAAGTCTACGAGAACAGCCTAGTGCAATTTCGAGTAGACTGAAAGTTGCCCCGAAAGGGGCGGGACTTGAAGCTGATTGGAACATACTCCACAGAACACTAGCTGATTGGACTATGATATACTCCACAGAACACTAGCTGATTGGACTATGATATTCAGAAGCAACACTGTCTAGAAGTCATAGAAAAAAAATCTCTCTCTTCTCCCTTTGGTGGGGCAATGTCCAATTGCCCCTAATGAACCAGCCTCCCCTGGCCGCTACAGCCCAGAGCTCCTCAGCTCATTCGATCCGCCAACCTCAGCCTCCCGGTGACTTGGATTACAGGCACGCGCCACCGCGCCCGGCGAGAATGTCTGCTGCAGGGAAAGGCCATGAAGTGTCCGCTTCTGACGTCATCGTTTCCAAAGCGCGGTAGCCGAGGCTTTATTATAAGAAGGAGCAACACATTAGTGGGGATCTGAAGCGGACCGGCTACATTTTTAACAAAAATAGTTTTTTGAAATAATGAATAGTGTTTCGATAACCCAGTGGTTTGAAAAAAACAAAAACATGTCCAGTATAAATATCATTTATATATACATTTCGTAGAAAAGTGAGGTGGGGGGGTGGGGGGGGGGGTCTTAATTTGAACCCATCAGAGTAATGTATACCTATAGCCTACATACGAATACAAAACGTGTTTCAGGTCTGTAAAAACACAATAGCCTCCCCTATACACTGCAACAGGCTATACGAACTATAATTCTCCTGTTATTCTAGCTTTTTGTCCCTTCAACGTCACCTCCTCCACCCCCTCCCGCCCGGCGGCCACCGCGTCACCCTCCAGGACCAGCTACTCGGCCAAGAACAGGCCTTCCGATCAGCTGTCCTCCGCAGTGACAGAACCACCCACTAGTGCCCCCCCCCCGTACAGAGATACTATACCTCACCTCAGGGCTATTGTTTACAGCAGACAGAGCCTACAGACTTCCTGTTCTTCTGGACTACATTCTTTCAGTTATTCATATAGCCTACATAATATCATTGATCAATTAATATAATTTATAGGCTATAGGCTACGCTGGGTGTCTCATAGTAATTGTTTGATTTCAAATCCAAACTCTTTTGGAGTGTAGAACTAAAAGAAGAACCCCCCCTCCCAACAGACAAATATGGACGGACACGCGCACACACACGCACATACACGCACACACACACACGCACATACACACACGCACACACATTTACTCTACATAAACAACACAAACACGGACTGGTCAGTAACTGTGGAGAAACAATGTCATTTTTTATTATAAATATGAACATGTAAAATCAAACATACATGATATATAATGTATGGGAAAAACATTGAGAATAGAAAAGATTGGGTTCCGATCTATTGTCAAGGCTGCGCTGCAGCGTCCACTCACAGGCGCTATCCCACTACTGGACGGCACGGGGGCTTTGACCTGCTTCGTTTCCGACCTGGGCCGGTGCACCCCTCCTTAGACGACCTGGTAGTCCCGGGCTCCCCCAGGAGCACCATATCGATACCGAACTTAGTGTGGACACCCGTTCCACATGGGCCGCTACAGCCCAGAGCTCCTCAGCTCATTCGATCAACCAACCTCAGCCTCCCGGTGACTTGGATTACAGGCACGCGCCACCGCGCCCGGCGAGAATGTCTGCTGCAGGGAAAGGCCATGAAGTGTCCGCTTCTGACGTCATCGTTTCCAAAGCGCGGTAGCCGAGGCTTTATTATAAGAAGGAGCAACACATTAGTGGGGATCTAAAGCGGACCGGCTACATGTTTAGCTGGAAGAGTTTTTTGAAATAATGAATAGCGTTTCTATAACCCAGTGGTTTGAAAAAAACAAAAAACATGTCCGGTATAAATATCAGAAGAACTATGTTACATTTCGTAGAAAAGTGAGGTGTGTGTGTGTGGGGGGGGGGGGCTTAATTTGAACCTATCAGAATGAATGAATGGATGAATGAATGGTCTTTATTGTCATTAATACAGTACAGGTACCATACAACGAAATTTAGGAGGGGGGGCTCCCCTGGTGCTTGGAAAAAAGACTAAAAACAAGAGGGTAAAATAAAAAAGGGAAAATAGCTTGTTTACATAAATAAAGGCTATGTACACTATCTACTATACTGTACTACTATACTATACAATAAAACACTGTGCTGTACTCTATGCTATGCTATAAATATCCTAACTTTTCCTATATCTGAACCTTATGTACACAAGGGTTGTCATATTGCACATAGTATTGTTGCACATTCATGTAGGTCTAGCCTACATACGAATACAAAACGTGTTTTGTTGGGAATTTGTATTAAAATAACTAGAAGTGATAAATCATGTACTATGTGCTCATTTAAATAATATGTGAATGCGGTCAGTTGAGAACAATAGGAAGGTCACGCAAAGCCAAAAGAGAGGTTCTGTTTTTGAGCAACAAGAAGAAATACAAGCTCCTGACTAAAAGAACGTTTTATGATTCAAACTGCCTGTAAATTACTTATTTTTACCTATGTGCTAACAACCATTTTACACCTGCTGTTATAATATTCTATTTTTCTGTACTTTCATAACTAATGATTAATGATAAGTCTATTCTTCTAACTTGTGTAAATCGAATCCTAATATTACTGTGTAACTTCAATAGTTGTGTTTTCACAAGACATTCTGATAACAAGACATTCTGATAAGGACACTGACACAATGCTCTGCTCATACAAAGTACGATATCACCATGGGAACGAGACGCTAGCAGGACACTCAAGCTGATAACATACATACACTCTCGCACCCACACAGGAGGAATTGAAGGCCAATGCTAACGAGAAGACTTTATGCAGCTGCAACGGATTTGTGCTGACACTTGGAAAACTACCAGATAGAGGGGGGGGGGGGGGGGCATCACCCAGCCCAAAATGTTTAATGAATTGGATAAAAGACTATGTACGGAGGTGAGAGGGGCTCTGGTTTTAGTGGAGCCACTGCAGTTAACTTGTTGACGGCTAGCTGAGATAGGCCTGCAGAGGTGAAACTAGAAAAGACTCTTTTCCATGGAAATGAACTATTATTGCTTGCTGATGTGCTTGAATAAATATTATCTTAATGAACAGTTCAGTAGTGGTGCCTAATATTTGATTGGATCATATCATCTTAAGAAGTGATATCAAGGACGTCTCGTTGAGATTAAACGAACTCGCTTGTAAGTGACGACTCAATTAAATCGATTCTGGAGAAGTTGATCGCCTTACAGTTTCAGGTCTGTAAAAACACAATAGCCTCCCCTATATGCAACAGGCTATACGAACTATAATTCTCCTGTTATTCTAGCTTTTTGTCCCTTCAACGTCACCTCCTCCACCCCCTCCCGCCCGGCCACCGCGTCACCCTCCACGACCAGCTACTCGCCCAAGAACAGGCCGGTCCGATCAGCTGTCCTCCGCACGGGCAGAACCACCCACTAGTGCCCCCCCCCCGTACAGAGATACTATACCTCACCTCAGGGCTATTGTTTACAGCAGACATAGCCTACATACTTCCTGTTCTTCTGGACTACATTCGTTCAGTTATTCATATAGCCTACATAATATCATTGATCAATTAATATAATGTATAGGCTATAGCTACGCTGGGTGTCTCATAGTAATTGTTTGATTTCAAATCCAAACTTTTGGAGTGTAGAAGTAAAAGAAGAAAACCCCCAACACACACACACACACACGGAAAAACACAAATATGGACGTTACATACGCGTATGCACATTACTCTACAGAACTCCACTTCCCGAATCAGTCACGTGGTACGGCCGGCAGGTTACCATATACGTCATCAACACGCGCCTCTTACCATATACGTCATCAACACATGCCTCGATACGCGCATCACAGACATGTGCCTCGGTTTCTCGACACGGAAGGACACATCACTAAACATCTGGGATGCGAGCTGCCGCTAAAGCCAAAAGAACAAGAAGAGCCAGAACGGTTAGAATAGTTACATCTCTGTATTTGGTTTCCTTTACTGCGGAAAACATCTCAACAGTCAACAAGGACAACGGGAGACTCTGAGTGTTGGAGGTCAGTAGAATCCTTTGTCTCAGCTCGCTGCCTCACTGTCTAACATGTTACTACTGACCACTTCTGTCTGCAGAGATAGGCTATTATGTCACTATACAATGTTGTTATATATCTATATATATATAACACTATACAATGTTGTTAATATATATAACACTATAGAATGTTGGCGGAACTTGTTATCAGTTTATGTCCGTGTCGCCTGGTCTGGACGAGCACACGGAGGTACTGATGGCGCTTCTCCACTATGGAAGGCCATCAACGCAAATAACGTCTAGAAATCCCGTGTCCACACGTAGCGCCATTGTAGTAGATTTTGGCACACATGCACACATAAACCGTATAAACTGTATAGTTTGCCTTTTGCTATAAGGACCCTCCTGACGATGGGGGCTAGGGGAGGGTTTATGACCCTCCTGACTATGGGGGGGAGGGTAGGGTTTACGACCCTTTGTTAAAGCCATGTGGTCATCTCAAAATGGCTTCTTGTGTTCTGAGCCCACCCCTGACCTATAACCTGAAGTGACATCATGTGACCTATAACCTAATGACATCATGTGGATCATCCTAGTTTTCGCACCTTGGGCTTTTCTACAGTAAAGGTGATGGGGATATTATTTGAAACTGTATTTACACATCATTGTTTACAAACAGGGGAGTGGAGCTGTCATGCCAAATCGTGTGCACTGCCAAATCGTGTGCACGCGTCACGACCTAACGCGTCACGACCAGCTGGCGACTGTGACCCGTCAGTCTAGTGTTTTTGAAACCTCCGTTTAGTGAAAAGCTTTAATTTGGCTCTACAAGTGTTAATATGTCATTTTATGAAGTTTTAATATGTTTTCAGGCGAGAAAGTAACCATATATATTCACAAAATGTATCCGGTTTATCAAAATAACCCTTATATCTATCTGATCTGACGGTTTTTTTTCACAACGTTATTACTTGTCACTTTAAGCCCAGGAGGGAGTTAGCGATTAGCGATGTTTAGCTTAGCTTAGTTTAACAGAAGTATCTTCACTTTTAACATGACTTCCCGTGGTCGTAGAGGGCTGGTCGACGGCTTAAAATGACCGTGTAGACCTGTAGACCTTATCCAGCTATAGTCTTGTGTTTCTACCCCGGGCATAGCCGGTGTTATTCACGGACAAACACTCCTGTTAGAGTGGTCTGATCAGCAGATCATTTTCTCATAAAGTTGCAAACGCAACTCAGCAATTCAACTTAATAAAAAAAATGCGCGTTTCGTTCAAGATCCATTAGAGTAGGACATGTACAGTTATGATAACTACAGTCATATGTAACTTTTGGACTAGTATAGTAGTTGATATTGTAATAAAACGTGCCAATGTCAGACGATGAACAAACACACCACGAGTCCACACTGATTCAGAAAACAGAATAAACTTTATATATAAATACACAACACTTCAAGGGGATAACGTTTGCAAAAGAACTGTACAGGTTACAATCAGGTATATAATAATAGTTAGGGAGTAACATATCATTCACAAATTCAACAATAATAGAACAGATAAATACACAGATAGCCCTGCTACGTCCTCCGTGAGGGCCCGTTCCCCTGTACATAAGTCCCTGTCCAGCCCTGCTACATCCTCCGTGAGGACCACCTCTACCACATCCTGGTGGTGTGTCTGAGGTGGTGGTGGTGTGTCTGAGGTGGTGGTGGTAGTGGTGTGTCTGAGGTGGTGGTGGTGGTGGTGTGTCTGAGGTGGTGGTGGTGTGTCTGAGGTGGTGGTGGAGGGTTGGGGTAACATCTGGGAGGTTAGGGGATAACATCTGGAGTAGGGCTGCACGATTTGGCAATCGAATCGAATTGCGATTAATTTGCGATTCTTTTTTTTTAAAATAGCAAAAAAAAAAAGAAAAAAAAAAGGGAGTTTTTGTAAAGTGTGGCCATATCTCCGGCTAGGAAGGTCGTATCAACGTGCAGTTTGTTTGTACGTCTTCAGGGGACTTAGAGGCTCCCTCCTCTAGCACCCCCACAGCCCGAGCTACGAGTGAAAGAACTAAACTTACATTGGGTTGCTTTAAAGTTGGGTTGCTTTAAAATCAGGCTTCAGATTAAAACATGTGATGGAGCATTACTAACCTGACTCCGGTGGTTTGTTTCACACAACCATCTAGGAAAGCTTAATTGGAAGCTGTTTGGAAAAGGGCAGGTACTTTCAAAAAATACTTGGCAGGTGATTGGATGAATAGCACCTATTTTCAGAGAGCATTACCACATGATACCATCAAACTATTAACTGCTCTAATTCTAATGCAAGGATGAGAACTTAAAAGATATGAATTGTATATATGATAACCTCATCTCATCTAGACAGGTGGCTACTTTCTAAGATGATCCAGCTATTAAAATGATCATTTGGGGATACACTGTGACTATAACTGAAAGGACCACATCTAGATGACTCGGTCAACAGTCGAACTGATGAATGATAGAATGGTGGTCTCTGACTATGGAGCACAGACACACGTCACCTTGACTTAGGAATCTGTGACATACTTCAGCCCAAGGCTAGGCTAGGCTAACCTCTGCGTCTTTAAAGCCGGCTGGTATGAACGAATGGTATGAGGTTATGCATACAGGACACATTCATGTTTGACAACAGAACAGTTAACTTCCATGTATCCATAAGCCTGCTATACTATATAAACACCAACCCGCAGGTTGCTGAGACTGTCAACTCTGTGTCTGTACTTTAACGCCGGGTTAGCATGAGTAGCTAAGCTAAGCTACCGTCTCAAAGACTACAAGTTAGCTAAGCTAAGTTTAAGGCTGGACTAACAGCACCGACATGCACTTGGCTGGTACAGTTAGTATTAGGGCTGCACGATTAATCGATTTTAAATCGAAATCGCGATTTGAAATGATGCGATTAGCTAATCGCAAAGCCTGCGCTTTTTTTTTTTTTTTTTTTTTTTTTTTTTAAACCTTTATTTTACCAGGAAGTCACATTGAGATTAAAACCTCTTTTGGAAATTTGATCAGCACTCATGGAATGCCTCTTGTCCAATCAAATTACTTGGTCTCTTTATGACTTTGAACCCGGCGCTCTCAGAGCGAATTTACTAACGCAGGCATAGGTTGTGTCACGACAGTCAGTCCAATTATTATGAGACTTTGGGCTAACGTAACGGAGACAATTAGACACCACTTGGCTTACTGGACGTATGATAAACGTTAGTATGTTATAATTGCGACAGGTAAGTGTACAATTATCGGTGGCCATGCCGGTGGCCATGCCGATACTAGTATCGGTATCGGAACAACACTAGTCCTAATAACCAATTATTAATTGTATTATAATGGCATAGCGACCTCAGAAATATCATCTTCCTTGTCATATAAGTATAGTCAGAATGTTGTATATCAAGCTTGTCATGTCTTTTCATGACTGATACTCTGATGACTATGCTCTCTTCACAGCACACTACTTCATGACTTACACTGAATTTGGTTGTGTTCCTGTTACTGTCATCTTCGCCTATGACAAGGAAGTCTCTATCTTCCACAGGTTAGTGGTATACTGTAATGCTTAAAATTGCCCAATGTTAAATCATGCTAACATGAATTGAACTTGAGGCTGCGTTCGTAAATTCGCTCAGAGCCCCGGAGCGCACACTGGGTTCAACGTCATAAAGGGACCAAGTCATTTGATTGGACAAGAGGCATTCCGTGAGTGCTGATCAGATTTCCAGAGCGTATTTACGAACGCGCCCTGGCTGTCACCCGAACACCACGAGCTAGCGTAGTGTAGTGTAGTATAGGATGCGTAGTGTAGTGTAGTGTAGGATGGAGAGAGAGAGGAGAAGCCTCTCTATGTGTTACCTATGTCCAGTGTACTAGAACCACTCTAACAGGAGTGTTTGTCCGTGAATAACACCGGCTATGCCCGGGGTAGAAACACAAGACTATAGCTGGATAAGGTCTACAGGTCTACACGGTCATTTTAAGCCGTCGACCAGCCCTCTACGACCACGGGAAGTCATGTTAAAAGTGAAGATACTTCTGTTAAACTAAGCTAAGCTAAACATCGCTAATCGCTAACTCCCTCCTGGGCTTAAAGTGACAAGTAATAACGTTGTGAAAAAAACCGTCAGATCAGATAGATATAAGGGTTATTTTGATAAACCGGATACATTTTGTGAATATATATGGTTACTTTCTCGCCTGAAAACATATTAAAACTTCATAAAATGACATATTAACACTTGTAGAGCCAAATTAAAGCTTTTCGCTAAACGGAGGTTTCAAAAACACTAGACTGACGCGTCACAGTCGCCAGCTGGTCGTGACGCGTGCCAGCTGGTCGTGACGCGTTAGGTCGTGACGCGTGCACACGATTTGGCAGTGCACACGATTTGGCATGACAGCGCCAGGGGGTGAGGCTCTCTTCACCTCAGCCAGCCCCTCACCAGCAGCAGCTGTTCCTTTGTTTAATAAATAGTCTGAGAACTCAGAGGTTCTACTCGTGATCTGTTCCAAACAAGTTAACAAGTTAACAACACCATAAAGGAAATAAAGTGAACCTGGTTTGTCTTGAGATTCGCAAGGCGAACATGTCATCATTGTGTAACGTCCTGTCTGATGACATGTCATCATTGTGTAACGTCCTGTCTGATAACATGTCATCATTGTGTAACGTCCTGTCTGATAACATGTCATCATTGTGTAACGTCCTGTCTGATAACATGTCATCATTGTGTAACGTCCTGTCTGATAACATGTCATCATTGTGTAACGTCCTGTCTGATAACATGTCATCAAATTGCTCCAGACTGCTTGTCATCCCGGATGACATTGGCTGACTGCCAGTTTTGGACAGAATGCTTCAGAGCATAACAATTAGGGCTGGGCAAACGCACATTTTTTTTTCCGATAATCGTAACGAATTAACGATCAATTATCGATTAATCAATAAGCTTTTTTTGTATATTTTATTTATTAAAAATAGGGCAGAAATAACAAGCATGTTTTCCTTGGGGAAAAAACTTTATTTGTGTTGCTATTGCACACATTCATTCATTCACATCCAAACTAGACACTACAGTCAGATAACAATCCTCTTAAACAAGGCAGTGAGTAGCCTAAATTGTTTAACTTAAAAACACATTTTACGTTATAAATAAAAATATAGAAAATAAGTAACTCACCATAGGAGCAGTAAAAAAACAGTTACTCACAAATAGGAGGATGACTGAAAACGTTAGTGTCCTTAAGAGCGTCCAGCTTAACTTAAATTTAAACTCCAGCGAGAGACTGTAGGCGGCAGGCCTACTGGTTCTTGTTCAGAAAGATGATCATGTTAACATGTTCAGGGGTGAGACGAACGCAATCTGGTGACACGTGGACAAACCTATTTCCATTATTATTGTTCTAAAAAATAAATAAAATAAATATTAAAAAATTATTATTAATGATTATCGATCAAAATATTTTGTGATCGACCAAGACCTTATCGATCAATTAATCGATCATCGATCATTGATGCCCACCCCTAATAACAATCATATTATTATGACGTCATATTGTTTGTTATATTTAAATATATGGGTTAGGGTTAGAGAGGTTTTAGGTTTTATTTCATTTCTAACATTTCCCCATGCCAGTTATCCGGTATGACATGTTGTGAGTAAAGAGTCTAATAGCTCTTGACCTTTGTAAGGCAGTGAGGGTGTCCAGCATGTCAGTAACACTAGGCTATGCTACACCCTCAAAACATTTTCATTTCATTTAATAAACAGAGATTAATAGATTCAATAAATGTTTTTTTATAAACATTTTCCTTATTTTCACTTCATAAAGGGGTTTGGACGTCACGTCATTGGGCCAGTTGCTTTTGGTCCCTTGAAAAGGAGGGGGCCACGTATTAAAGAGCTGTAACATCTAAACCATTCCTCCAACTTGGATCTGGGCCCTATTCCACAAAGCTCGATAAAGTTCTAAGCCTCGATAAAGTTCTAAGCCTCGAAAATGTTAGCTTGCGTTCAGTGCCATCAATGTGGCTCAAATAATTCGCTGCTTGGTTGAGCTCCTTCTGAGTCAGATATAATTAGCCTGGTCCCGGCCAGGCTAAAACACAGGCTATAGTCATCCGTGCGTCAAAAAAGGCTCACAGGCGGAAACTAAACCCTGAACGAAAGTTCCTCATGTGTCTTTTAGGAAATATTAGTTCCCACTTCACACGAGATAAATAGATTAGATAGTTTGACTGTGTGATAGATAGATAATTTGATATTTTGAAAGTGTGATCGATCGAAAGTGTGACGAAGCAAATTCCTATATGTGTAATGCATAGTGGCAATAAACGTTATCTCAATCTCAATCTCAATCGATAGATAACTTGATATTTTGGAAGTGTGATAGATAGATCGAGTGTAAAAAAAAAAAGAAGTAATTGTCTCAACTTGCATTGCCGTCATCACAGCGGTCTAGCTGGCGTAGTGGTTAAGGCTGCGGACTCGAGTTCCAAAGGTTGTGAGTTCGAGACTTGACTAAGTCATTCATTTTTATTATTTTTTACATTTAACCGAAGATTTCATGCAAAGGTTTCAAACACCATTGTAATCGTGTCAGTTCTTGTAAATTAGCCTGCACCATAATTTTATAGCCTACATACTTTTTTAGATGAGATTTTAGATTAGATTCAGACAACGAAATGCAGTAAAAAGTGCGCCTGAAGAGGGATTTGAACCACCGATATAAAATGACGAATAAATCCTATGGCAGCGGTCGATACCACTAGGCCATTGTGGCGATATGACGGTTTGTAGCCTGCTGCTGATATCACCACAGTAGTAAATATTCATTTATTAAAATATGAACATATAACAATAACTGGGGCTAGTATGACCTACGCATTTAATCGGTCAGCAATTTCTTGCCAAACCATTTCCCTCGCCTTGTTAATTGCGGCAGTATTGCACTATTTTACATCTTATTTTTCCGTCTTCATAAAAAATCAATAATTCGGAATGCTGCGCAAATGTAGTACCCCTGCAGAGTGGAGTATCTTCATTTCGACAGATCGACTCTTCTGGGCTGCGTATGTCTGCGTGCACGCGCCCATATCGAAGATTTGTAAGCCTGTCTTCTGTGAACACTGATGACACAAGGCTGATCCTCATTCGAGGAATCACCTGAGGCTTGAATACCAATCTCGAGGTCCCTGAGCGCCGCATTTAATTATAGCGCCGCTATATTAAGCCACCTTTAGTGGAATATGGCCCTGGATACCCTCAAATTAAAGAGGGTGTTTGACAGTCTGCACGTTAAGGCCATATTCATTCTATGACTATAACTTGAATATGTTTTGGTAAACAACTAAAATAACAACAGTTCTGTCAAAGAGTCCAAATGGACCTAACTGTAGCTTGGCTACTGTTTTCCAATTCTGGACAAAGAAATGTTCAATGTTTTGATTACATTTCGTCACTCTGTTTTGATATTTTGATCATCTGTGTTGGTAGGATTCCCGGCACTGTGAACTCTCCATCTGGGCAGAGAGATGGAGGCTTCTGCTTACTCAGTGTCAGAGAGCCAGAGGACACACCTTGGGTCCCCTGATGCAGAGACAGAAGGACAGAACCACCGGAAGGACAATCTTATTAGGCTCCAGCCACCACCACCACCTCCCACCCACAGGAACCATCACTCTCCCAACATTAAAGAAGAGTACGACACACCGTGGGACAGGTTTCTACGGGACTTTATCAAAAACCAAAAGGCCAAAGATGAGATGCTCATAAGAGATACGTCAGGGTGTCACCTCTCTGAAGCAGCGAATGACATGGATAGTGACAGTAATGACATGGATAGTGACAGTAACGGCAGTTCAGAGGTCAAGACTGGAGGTCAGGAGGTCAAGATCGAAGAGTGCTATGGTAGGAATTCCTCTCAGCAAAGGCCAACCACAGGCCGTGCTAGAGCTGACCAATCACATCCTGAGTCAGGTGGTCACAAGAGCAGCTCAGTGATTGGATTACAGGAGCAGCAGAGAAGGACAGCGGCAGGGCAAACCTCTGAGCAAAGGAAACATAGTTGTGGTCATGAGGACATGCGCCAGTGCTACGTCCAGTGTGGGAAGAAACTAAACACGGCGGATATTGTGAAAATACAGCAGCGAATTAGAAGACCAGACCAACGCCGTTGTGCTACAACTGATCAGTAAGTCACACATGCTGCTAACCCCTAACACGTGCTGCTAACCCCTAACACATGCTGCTAACGCTAACACGTGCTGCTAACCCCTAACACGTGCTGCTAACCGCTAACACATGCTGCTAACGCTAACACATGCTGCTAACCCTAACACATGAAAGGGCAATTGGTAATTAAACAGTAGGTAATTAAACAGTAGGTAGTTAAAGGGCAGTTGGTAATTAAACAGTTGGTAGTTAAAGAGCAGAACTATAAGCACGTCTAACAGATGAATGTCATGTATGATAAGGCAGCAAGCTGGCTTGGAAGGGAGCTGCCAGTCAAGCGTGCAAAGGCCACGCCCACACAGCCTCAGAACTGTCTGACCAGGAAGTAGAGCCTAACTAGAAGATTATTTTCATAGTTTATTATGTGTTAACATTTTTCCTGGACACAAAATGCATTTGGAACCATTTAATGTTTACTTTCCAGACCCTTAAATTACAGCAAATGCAATCAGTAATATTATTATTGCATTTGCAGGACGTGTCCTGTCAGTCTAGATGGGAGTTCAGTGAACTGTTTGTCTGTCATGTCTAATCGACCTGCGTTGTTTCTGCCTCCAGTGTTTCCAGCCGCAGGTCCTCTTCAGCTCATGTAACCATGGTAACCATGTATGAACCAGAATGCACCGAGTCCCCCAGGTCTGGCCGTGGTTCTCCAGCCCTGAAAAGCCCACAGTGGGGTCCAGAGATGGTGGCAGTGAAGCTGGAGGAAGAGGATGTAGAGGAGAATGGTGTGATGGTGAAAGAAGAGGATGGAGGAGACCAAAGGAGGGAGGAGGGAGTGATGGTGAATCAAGAGGACAGAGGAAGAGTGGAGATGAAAGACAGTGAGATGGATGGTAAGTCTTTGTTATTGGTGAGTGTCATTGCACTGTTGTAAAACCAATGCTGCCAGTGCAGTGTAAGTCAGTCAGTACCTGCATCGTCTGACAGTCCTGCTCTCTCCCGCTGTGTGGGGTTGATATATCAGGGCTAGTTCCCCAATCTAACCCAGTCCTGGACTACAGGACAGCCACATGTAAACACTTTTATCCAAAGTGACTTACTACATTTGTCTAAAGTAAGTGAATCAGTTTACAAAATTGGGGAATAAAACATAATAAAAACAGTCAAGAGAGAAATATGATTTCCATATAATCCATTTTAGGAATAGCAACTGCACTCTACTGCACTCTACTGCTCTCTACTGCCCCCTGCTGTTCTCTACTGCCCTCTACTGCACTCTTCTGCCCTCTACTGCCCCCTACTTCTCTCTACTGCTCTCTACTGCCCCCTACTGCCCTCTACTGCTCTCTACTGCCCCCTACTGCTCTCTACTGACCACTGCTGTTCTCTACTGCTCTCTACTAAACTCTACTGCTCTCTACTGCCCTCTACTGCTCTCTACTGCCCTCTACTGCCCTCTACTGTCCTCTACTGCTCTCTCCCTCTACTGCCCTCTACTGCCCTCTACTGCCCTCTACTGCCCTCTACTGCCCTCTACTGTCCTCTACTGCTCTCTACTGCTCTCTACTGCACTCTACTGCTCTCTCCTCTCCTCTACTGCTCTCTACTGCCCCCTACTGCTCTCTACTGCCCTCTCCTCTCCTCTACTGCTCTCTACTGCCCTCTACTGTCACCCAATTATTCAGAGCTTTGAACGAGATTATTAACACCCGAACAGCCATGGGTGGGGTCATTAACACTAGAACAGCCATGGGTGTGGTCATTAACACTAGAACAGCCATGGGTGGGGTCATTAACACTAGAACAGCCATGGGTGTGGTCATTAACACTAGAACAGCCATGGGGGGGGGGGGTCATTAACACTAGAACAGCCATGGGTGGGGTCATTAACACTAGAACAGCCATGGGTGGGGTCATTTACACTAGAACAGCCATGGGTGGAGGTCGTTAACACTAGAACAGCCATGGGTGGGGTCGTTAACACTAGAACAGCCATGGGTGGGGTCATTAACACTAGAGCGGCCATGGATGGGGTCATTAACACTAGAACAGCCATGGGTGGGGTCCTTTGACCTAGTGAGTAAAAATAAATTCTACCTTTGAAGTCGATCAAATTTCAGGACCCTCCATGACTTTTCCGAGATAAGTGCGTTCTACCACCCAGTATCCTGACATGTTCTAAATCTACCTTGTATAAAGCTATTTCTATAACAGGTTTTACCCCAGTTACATACGCAGTAGTGATAGGATATTATATGTCTATGTACAGACAGTTATGAATGATAAACTGTACAGTAGGTCTCGCTATAGCTATCGCAGCAAAGTACTTGCAGTAGCCTATATTTGATTGTCTGTAATTCTCAACGGATTTTTATGGAACAACATGGAAAAAATACAATTTTATTTATGATACAGTATATGATGTGTATAAAGTGTATTTATGATATTTTCAAATATTAGCTTTTTTGTAAAAAAAATAATAATAATGATAATCAACCTCTTCTGCATCATCCGTGCAGCCACTCCCCGTGATAATCTGACCGTAATCCTGTATGGTGGTACGATGCTTGTAGGAGGTGCAGAGGTTTATCTCTCTGATAGGGCTTTCACACCGGCAAAGAACCGTGCCGGTTCGCGTTCGGAAACCTCTGAACCTTGGTGCTGTCTGGCGAACGAGCCCGCGTTCATACCAGTGTAACCTGAACCATCCGCGTCATCAACGCTGGGTGATGAAGGGGCGGGATAAACAAAACAATTCACAACTAGATGGCAGCTACACTGGAAAAGAGGATAATATCTTCCACTACTACAGTATCTGAAATAAACACAATTTTCTGTGAAACAAAACAAAAGACACTTTCTATATGCGTTCTTTTACTAATCAGCTGCTCCATTACTGGAATAGAAATGGCTTACGAAATTCGCGTTTGCGCATGTCCGCGCGCGTGTGCGTGTGTGTGTTTGCTGAGCATGTGAGGAAGATAGAGAGAATAATGACACTTTTTTTTTTTTGGAACTTAGTTTTTATTTCAGTTTCAACAATTTGTACAATCATGTCATGTTTTGTCTACAATTCTTTCCATTCTTATAGCTGTACACATATGGTCCATGGATGTGGTTCAAAGCATGACACACAAAGCAAAAAAGAGCGATCAACAAAAACATTGAGATGTCAATGACGGAATAAAATTAAAGCTTTTGAAAAGAAAGAAAGAAAAAGGGTAGGGTCGGGGGGGGTTGGGTCAGGTGGGGGTTGTGTGTGTGTGTGTGTGTGTGTGTGTGTGCGTGTATGTGTGTGTGTGAATGCAATGCAGGCATATATCTATGTGTAGTGATATGAAGTGAGTCTAGAATACAGAAATATACGAGTCGAGATGTGTGGAGGGGTTCACTGTATTAATATGGACATAACCGGGCTCCATCTTTTAATAAATAGATGTTTCTGGAGTCTCAGAGTCTATGCTATTTGTTCCATCTGGTAGATTTCCCATACTTTCTCTGTCCACATATTGTATGTAGGGGGGTCTGGTTTTAACCACTTAATTGTAATGCATTTAATTGCTGCCGTTAGTAATATTTGTAAGAGATATATTCTTGCCCTTCCATCAATGCCTTCAGGTATAACTCCCAGTAGTGCCATCTTTGGATCTTTGGTAAATTTTTGGTGGAATACTGCTTCAAGGGCCTCAAACACCTCTTCCCAAAATGTTCTTAATTTGGGGCATGACCAGAATATGTGGGTGTGGTTGCCAATTTGCGTACTGCAATTTCTCCAACATTTATTTGAGTGTGTTGGGCCCATTTTAGCTATTATTTCTGGGGTTCTAAAGAATCTCATAACCACTTTCCATTTGAATTCCCTCCATGTATTTGAATTGGTCACTAAATGTGCTTCAGTGCATATTTCCTCCCATATGTCCTGTGATATGTCAATATTCATTTCAGTTTCCCATCTCTCTTTCCTCTGTAGTGTATTATTCAAATCCATGGATAGAAACCTTTGGTAAAGGTCACCTATAATTTTCTTATTCTCGTTTCCTTTTTGCAGCTTTATCAAGAACTCTTCGATTTCAGTGGGCTCCAAGACTTTATTCCATTCTCTATGTTTCGTTAGGAAGCTTCTTAATTGTAGATATCTGAAAAAGTCTGTGTTAGGGAGCCTAAATTCCTCTCTTAACTGTTCAAATGATTTAAGGCTACCGTCTTTATGGAGTTGGTGCAAGTTAGTAAGTCCATGATCCGACCAATTTCTAAACCCTATATCTGTATTGGAGGGTTCGAAATTTTTCATAAGACCAATATTGGATAATGCTGAGATTGCTTTAGGTAAGCCAAATGAGAGTTTTATTTTCCTCCAAATCTTTAGTGTGACTCTGGTCCATTCACCTAGTTGAGTTTCCTTTAGAGGGACATCTATGAAAGGCAAGGTCTGTAAGGGCATCGAACATAAACTTTTTTCAATGTTGAGCCATCGTGTATATGAAGAGTCTTGGATCCATGCTGTTAGAGGCTTTAGCTGGGCCGCCCAGAAGTAGTATCTTAGGTTTGGGAGTTTCAGCCCACCATATGGTTTAGATAGTTGTAGTGTTTTAAGTCTGATTCTTGGGCGCCTTCCTTGCCATATGAATTTTGAGATGAGTCTATCCTACGGCCCAATAGAGACAGGGGAAGTGTTGACCAGCGGTCTAGATCTTTACTGATATTTTGGATTATGCTTTTGTAATTTGCATCACTTAGGTTTTCTAACAATGAGGGGATTTGAATGCCAAGATATTTAATACCATCCTTGGGCCATTTAAACTCACTCTGGATTTTGATAGTTTGTGGAATTCTACCTCCTATGTCCATAGCCATTGTTTTATCAACATTTACTTTATAACCCGAGAAGTACCCATAGTTGGAAATAAGATCTTTTAGGCGTGGGATTGTTGTTGCAGGTTCAGTTAGATAAAGAAGCACGTCATCTGCATACAATGATAATTTATGTTCCTCGTTTATTGTCAGTCCCTTTATGTTGTCGTCGTCTCTAATGAGCTGTGCCAGTGGTTCAATACTGATATCAAACAGCAGGGGCGACAAAGAGCACCCCTGCCTGCAACCCCGTTCTAGAGTAAATCGGTCCGACAGAAATCCATTCACTTTTACAGCAGCTTGTGGATTTGAATATAGTGTTTGAATCCATTTTATAAAATTGGGGCCAAATTTGAGTCGTTTTAGAGTTTGAAATAGGTATTGCCAAGATACTCGATCGAATGCCTTCTGGGCATCGAGGGATAATATCATTGCTTCTTCCTCCTTAACTTTAGGGTGAGTCATAATATTTAGTAATCTTCTTATGTTGTCCCCGTAGTATCTTCCCTTTATAAACCCGGTCTGATCGGGGTGGATAACTTGTGTGATAATTTTATTGACGCGTCTTGCTAGGATGGCTGTTAATATACGTAGGTCGGTGCATAAAAGTGAGATGGGTCTGTATGATTGGCATTGGGTGGGGTCCTTGCCCTCTTTATGTATTACAACTATTGTTGCGTCCCTCCATGAGGGGGCCGTGGTTCCAGATTGCAATGTATGGTGGTATGCTTTTAGCAATAAGGGACATACTGTCTCTTTAAATGTTTTATAGAATTCATTACTAAACCCATCCGGTCCAGGACTTTTATTGTTTTTTAGTGTAGAGATCACTTCTTGTATTTCCCATTCTTCAATTGGTTCATCTAGTTCTTTTGCCATAGGTTCAGATAGCTCTTTTAGTTTGATGTCTTTCAGAAATGCTGTCAATTCATTATCATCTGTGCAGGTGTCCGTATTTTTGTAAAGAGATTTATAAAATTCTGCAAAAGACCTTGAGATTTCATCAGGTTTTGTGAGAGTCAAGTTATGAGTTTTTAATTTCTGTACTATATTCGATGATTGTTGTTTTTTTAGTCTTAGTGCTAATAATCTACTTGCTCTGTTTCCATTTTCATAATATTTTTGGTTGGTAAACCTTAAATTGCCCTCAATCTTTTCAGTGATTAGGTTATTTAGATCAGAGGTTCCCAAAGTGGGTGCCGCGGCACCTGTCCGGGGGTGCCGCCAAATCGTAAAAAAAATAAAAAAGTATAATATAAAATTATAATAATAATACATGAATAAACGTTTGTTTATTACATGTGCAATGGAGTTCATAAGCAAATAAAATATATATTTCTCAGATTTGAAAGATATTAATTTACTAACTAGGCCTACTAGTTACTAACTAACTACTCCTCACTGAAGTCTTGGACCAAGCGGTGAAAATTGTTAATTATGTAAAATCACGCCCGCTGAAGTCACGGCTGTTCAGCACATTGTGCAATGAGATGGGGTCCGAGCATGAGGGGCTCTTATTACACACAGAGGTCCGCTGGCTGTCGCGGGGCAAGGTGTTATCCCGTGTCTATGAGCTCCAAGATGAACTGATGTCAGTGAGCACGACTTGCCATACAAAGAACAATTGGAAGATGAATCGTGGTGGATTAAGCTTGCTTATCTGGCAGATATTTTCAGCCACCTTAATGACCTCAACATAAAAATGCAAGGGAAGGCTGAGAATATCCTGACAGCGACAGACAAACTGAACGGATTCCGATCCAAATTGAGACGGTGGCAAGACGGGGTGGCCAAGAAAAACACAAATGTTTACGTTGACGGCCAATGACGCAGCACACAAGTCAGCGTCTTTCTTGAATCGCTGCGCACCTACGTATGCTGGAGGAGAGATTTGAGTCCTATTTCCCTCCAATGAACGAAGACTTCGACTGGCTCCGGGATCCGTTCAACCCCCTCTCATCAGCATCAGCCGCTAGTTTGAGCAGCAAAGCTCAAGATGAACTGGCAGAGCTCATTATGGACCGCACACTGAAGCTCAAACATGGTGAGCTAGGTTTGGATAGGTTTTGACTGCTTGTGGGACATGAATATCCATCTCTCTCAGAGAGCGCCATCAAGGTGCTTTTACCCTTCCCAACCTCCTACTTGTGCGAGCTGGCTTTTTCTTCTCTAGCATACGTCAAGAACAAGACACGCACGCGTCTGTCAGTGGAACAGGACCTGCGTGTCGCGGTGTCCACTATCTCTCCCCGCATAAAGAGACTCTGCTCCCAAAAGCAGGCGCATGTGTCCCACTAATGCGCACAACATATTTCTTTGTTTTGTATTTCTCTCAATTTTTACACTTCTGTCATGATTATTATTGTTAAATTATTATACCCGTTTGGTTCAGATGTGAAATAATAATCTCAGAATGAGCATTGAAATGAGAATTACATTTTAAGGCATTATTTTAAGCCCCCCAAAAAAGCATTGTTCCATTGATTGATTATACAGGCCTTTGATATTTTATTTGTGTGAAGAATTCCCTCTGAGTCTCCTCCCATATTGTACAATCCTTGAGGGCCACAATTTCTATTTAATTTAGCGATAGTTTGACTGACCTATGCATTCTTGCCCATCCATTACAGTTCATTTATGACTTTTATTATCTTGTTAAAATTCATTGGGGCAATACTTATGTATTACTGTATATATAAACACACATTTTCAAACCAATTCATCGTGTATTGTTTTTAGTTTAAGCTCCGAGGCATTTTTTAAATCTTCGTAGAGTTGGGGTGCCTTGGAGAAGGGGGAAAGCTTCAGGGGTGCCTTGGTTAAAAAAAGTTTGGGAACCTCTGATTTAGATCCCTGCGTGCTTGTTTGAGAGCATTAAGTAGATTGGAGGTTGGTGTTCTTTTATGCTGTTGTTCAAGCAGCCTTATTTTATCCTCTAATTCTCCTTGTTTTGCTTCTCTATTCTTTTTTTCCGCGCTCGCGTATGAGATAATGCGACCTCTAATGTATGCCTTAGCACAGTCCCATAGGATGAGAGGTGATATTTCAGGTGAGTCGTTAGTTTCTAGGTAATACTTTAGTTCAGTTGTTACAAATGTGATAAATTCCTCATCATTTAGAAGTGATGTATTTAATCTCCGTTGTTTGGTTTTTGGCCTGTGACCTATGTTCCATGATAATGCAAGAGGTGCATGATCAGATAGAGTAATTGGTAAGATCTTTATGTCTTCTATCCTGTGTAGTTCTGCTTTGGGTGTAAAGAAATAATCAATTCTCGAATAAGATGAATGTCTGTGCGAGTAGAAAGTAAAATCTCTACCTTTAGGGAATCTGCTTCTCCAAACGTCCACTAGGCCTGATTCTATCGACAAGTGTTTAAGCATTCTACTCATTCTAGAAGTGGGAGTTTTGGAGGTAGGTTGTCTATCCATTAGCTGGGACATAACACAGTTGAAGTCTCCTCCCAACAGTAGGATACCGGAGCTGTGTTGTATTTAGGGCTGCAACTAACGATTATTTCGATAATCGATTAATCTACCGATTATTTTATCGATTAATCGGATAAAAAAAAAGCGGGGGGGAAATATTTTTAAACCGTTTTTTTTTTTTTATTAAAAAAGATTTATTTTGCAAATGTTATTTTATGTTTTCTAAATCAGCCAGGCCTATACATATACATGTGCAAAATGAATAAGTATTAATAAAAAATAAAAAATAATATAAATAAAAAAGGCTTTGCTACATCAAATAGGTTTAACAACAGGCCATGGACTATGGCGGTAGATTGTTTCAATAAAGTAGTTGAACTCTAGCTCAATACATGCATTGTTTTAGGTAATAACTTTGCTTAATGTAAAGGTCAGTAACCCAAAGTGCAATATAGGCTACAGACAAGACACTAATGTTTTTATATAACAGATATGCTCCAAAACAATGCAATGTGTCCTCTCACTCCATACAATAGGCTAGGCGACAGTCAGTGCCTCACTCTAACTCACGGGTAGCTTGGTAGGCTACCACTAGCTAGCCTTTAGCTTATCACCTCTGCTCTACCACTGACGTTAGCCAGCTAGCTAAATACACTTGTCATGCAATATTGAATTCATGAATGCGAGCAAACACTCACTGGCTATCGCATTACATTACAGTCATTTAGCTGACGCTTCGCCAGAACTCACACTAACGCATTTGCATGGAGAGCAGGAGACCATGGAAGGGCTGAGCCCAGCAGGACTTATAATAAAACAATGGGAAGTTAGCTGTAACCCTCCTCTATAGAAACATAGTTAGTGTAACCCTCCTCTATAGAAACATAGTTAGTGTAACCCTCCTCTATAGAAACATAGTTAGTGTAACCCTCCTCTATAGAAACATAGTTAGTGTAACCCTCCTCTATAGAAACATAGTTAGTGCTCTGGTTCTCAGCACAGCTACGCAGACTACAGCTGGACGAGCAGCGTAGTGACAGTCAGCTAGCGGCAGCAGCGAGCTAACCCTGCTAGCTAACTCACTAGCATGTCCTGACAGCAGACAGCAGACAGCTTCACTCTCAAGGCTTTTGAGTAGCATGATTTAAATGTAGCCGCCGCGCCGGTGTAGGTACCGGATTTACCCACTTTTCCGGTTCCGGTCATAGGTTCTGCCCTTTCCGGCCATAGGTAGCGCTATGATTCGCTATGATTCGCGATGCCTACACCGGCCGCAAGACAGCGTGGCGTGCGTCAACAGGAAGTAGGTTTGTTATGGAAACAAAAGCCGAAAAAATAAAATAATTTATTATCGATTTAATCGATTCGTTGTTGCAGCCCTAGTTGTATTGCTGTGTTAATGACTGTGCTAATGAAGCCGGGCTCATCCTCATTTGGAGCATATATGTTCATGAGGGATACATGTATCCCATCTATAGATCCATTCACTAAAATGAATCTTCCCTCAATGTCCTTGTGGACCGTTGTTGGTGTAAAGTTAACCTGCCTATGTATCAATATAGCCACTCCTCTCTTTCTACCTGACTGATGTGATGAGTAGAACACGCTGTCTGCCCAGGATTTCTTTAGTTTCTCATGTTCCATATCCGACAGGTGGGTCTCCTGTAGGAATGCTATCTGACAGTTGGCTCTTTTTAGCTGATTAAGGATTTTCTTTCGTTTTATAGGATTGTGAAGGCCTTTAACGTTATAGCTTATAACCTTAAGTGATCCCATGGTTCAGAGTAAGAATTAGGGAGGATCTTAATTTTACCTGTAGGTATGGTGATGGCAAGGATAGGCACATGAATAGGAGAAGATTGTGAACTGCATGTAGTACAGTGTCTATGTGTGTGATTGTGTGAGTGTGGGTGTGTGGATATATGAGGGGTGGGTATGGGTAGGAGGTGTGGGGGAGTTGGGGAGTACATATAAGGGAAAAAAACAAAATAATGCAAGAGAAAACAAAATACATAAACATACACGTTGCTCTTATTCTTCCGGTATGATCCCTGTGGAACAGTGGGATCTGAACATAGAAATAAAAATGAAAAATCCAGACACTCAACCGACATGAGTGTCTGGACAGACTTTTGGGACATGGTCCCAGGCTGCGAGTCTGAACAGGCAGCTGTGCGAACAACCTTTAAGAGGGTTCGCCTTTGCTTGGTTATCGTACCAAACAGAATAGCTAGGAGTAGTTTGTTAACATTTCAGGCTCCCGTCGAACCTTGAGGTAAAACAAAAGGAGGGTGAAAACCCCCTAACCTTAATTTCGACATTGTCGAATACATTTTACATTGTATATGTATATATAAAGAAATAAGAGTAATAATAATGATGTCTAGAGGCAGAGATAAATAAAAGGATCGGAGAGAAGCATTAACGCAGTGGAAATTAAGAAACAAATAAAAACAGTCTCCTGGTCAGGTAATTTTCACTTCCCTGCCCCTTATGAATAAACAGATAGATAATTTCCCCCTTGGGGTAAGTTTTAAATTGAACTAACATATGTCCAGTCTCCTTCAACACTTGCATATAAACTGCTGTGAAGAACTACAATAACAACAAAGGGGTGGCATTGACGATGGTAATATATTTAAACAGATATCGTCCCGTCAAAGTTGGTCTTGTAATGACACTGAGACCCACTGGTCCGTGGCTGGGGGAGACCTACCCTGAACCTGTTGCCGGCATGACGTTCTTCTTAACGTAGTCCATCGCTTTGTCTGCATCTGTGAATTCCTTTTCTTCTCCGTTGTGTGTGATGCGGAGTCGGGCTGGAAACAGTATACCATACCGAATGCCCTGACGGTTGCGCAGCAGCTTCCTGACCTCCGTGAACGCAGCCCTGGCCCTGGCGACGTTGACAGCATAATCCGGAAAGATGGCGATGGTCTGCCCGTTGACCCGGAGAGGAGCTCGAGTGCGAGCGCAGCTCAGCACCTCAACGCAGTCCTGGTAGTAATGGAGTTTAGCAATGATGGCGCGTGGTTTCCCCTCCGGTCTCCTCGGAGCCAGGGTTCTGTGTGAACGGTCCACAAGCACATCTCTATCCAGTTGTAGCGCTTCCTTCAGTAGTTTCGAGACCGATGCAGTAGAGCATGATCCATTCGTCTCGGCCACCCCTAGTATTCTGATGTTGCATCTCCTCATTCTTCCCTCCATGTCGTCGCATCTCTCTCTGAGCCCGGTTACCTCTGCTTTCAAGCCCGTCACCGTAGTCCGCAGGGCCACCACCTCGTCCGACCACGTTGACAGGCCGCCCTCCACCTCCGTGATTGTAGCCTTTATTTGGTTAATCTCAGACTGAACCGCTGCAGTATTGTTAATGATTTCCGATTTTACTGCTTGAAGTTCACTTTTAATATAGTTGAAATCTTCGGCTAGTGCATTTTTAATCTCTGTCTTTATCACCTCGGCAATGTCGGATTTCAGCGAGAGGAGGATCTCTGTTTTCAACGCTACAGCGTCCATCACTGGGCTGTCTGTCCGGGGCGGGACCGTCTGAGCCGGGGTAGCTGTGGGACTCGACGTCGCGGTGGCTTTTGGCCTAGTATTGTACTTATATTTGCGCAGATTTGCAGCCATTGACCCCTAAATACACAGACTTTTGATTTTAGGAATATGTTAGACAAGTTTCCCAGTATTTTGTAATGTCGAAAGCTTATTAAATTAAATAAAACAGAAGTCCGACGGGAGCTCGAGCGAAACACGTTCTACTCCATTGCCAGCCCACGTGATCCAATAATGACACTTTTGATATTGTTTTTGATCACTAATGATTAGATTTAGATTAGATTACATTTTGTCTACTTCCTCCTTGCTGGTCTCTGCAGCCTAGAATAGGACACACCCACTGACGACGTGACTGTTCTACGTTTTGGTTCGCGCTTGAGAACCACCATTTTTTGGTGCCCGCTGCGAACCAACTTTTCAGGTTCCGAACCAATTAAGCTTCGGTCTGAACGCGCCGGCCGGTTCCAGACTTGGTTCGCGAACGCGAACCGGCACGGTTCTTTGCCGGTGTGAAAGCCCTATGAGAGACATACTTAGATAGAGAACACTTAAATTCATATATTTGTATTCATTGCCTATTATCTTGTTAAATGTTGATATTTAATTTCTATATATTTTTTTTTCTTTCTTAATATGCTAATGCTGTATGTAAAGCACTTTGAATTGCCCTTGTTGTATCAAATGTGCTATACAAATAAACTTGCCTATGTAACCCTGTATATGTTCCTATTCTTACAGACCAGCAGAGCTCCAACCCAGGTTCAGACAGCGAGCCCAGCTCCACCACACCAGGAAACCATCAACAACACTCCAGGCGGAAGAATCACCTTAAAACACACCCACAGACTTACACCGGAGAGAAGACCTACCGCTGCCCACTGTGTGGGAAGAGTTTTAGTGAAGCAGGAGCCCTGAAGAAGCATCAGAGAATACACACCGGAGAGAAACCATACCACTGCTCCCAGTGTGGGAAGAGGTTCAATCAAGCAGATAACCTGAAGACGCATCAGAGAATACACACAGGAGAGAAACCATACCACTGCTCCCAATGTGGGAAGAGTTTCAATCAATCAGAAAGTCTAAAGATTCACCAGAGAATACACACCGGGGAGAAACCACACCACTGCTCCCAATGTGATAAGAGTTTCAGTACAGCAGGAAGTCTAAAGATGCATCAGAGAATACACACCGGAGAGAAACCATACCACTGCTCCCAGTGTGGGAAGAGTTTTAGTGCAGCAGGAAGTCTAAAGATTCACCAGAGAATACACACCGGGGAGAAACCATACCACTGCTCCCAATGTGATAAGAGTTTCAGTACAGCAGGAGAGCTAAAGACTCATCAGAGACTACACACCGGAGAGAAACCATACCACTGCTCCCAGTGTGGGAAGAGTTTCAATCAATCAGGAGATCTAAAGATTCACCAGAGAATACACACCGGGGAGACACCATACCACTGCTCCCAATGTGATAAGAGTTTCAGTACAGCAGGAAATCTAAATAATCATCAGAGAATACACACAGGAGAGAAACCATACCACTGCTCCCAGTGTGATAAGAGTTTCAGTGAAGGAGGAAATCTAAAGAGGCATCAGAGAACACACACATAGGGCTTTCACACCGGCAAAGAACCGTGCCGGTTCGCATTCGCGAACCAAGTCTGGAACCGGCCGGCGCGTTCAGACCGAAGCTCAATTGGTTCGGAACCTGAAAAGTTGGTTCACAGCGGGCACCAAAAAATAGTGGTTCTCAAGCGCAAACCAAAACGTAGAACAGTCACGTCGTCAGTGGGTGTGTCCTATTCTAGGCTGCAGAGACCAGCAAGGAGGAAGTAGACAAAATGTAATCTAATCTAAATCTAATCATTAGTGATCAAAAACAATATCAAAAGTGTCATTATTCTCTCTATCTTCCTCACATGCTCAGCAAACACACACACGCACGCGGACGCGAATTTCGTAAGCCATTTCTGTTATGTATTGAAGTGTAATTTTGAGCTATGTGGACCACCGTAGTTGGAGTGATAAAAAGCGGATAGGTAAATGCGGAAGTGATTATGCCTGTATACCTGCGATGTGTTCAGTAAAGCTACTACGGATATAATCAAAGTGTTTCGCCGCCTCTGCCTCCATTCTTGATCGGGAATTAGCGATGTTATTGTCTACATACATAACAAAACAATTGGCGACGAGGATCGACGAACTTGTGCGGCGGTTTTGTTTCCCCCTGGATTACAAATTATCACCGGCGGGAGTCATGACCAGGGCGGTGTCCGTGCTGTGAAGTTCGGGAAAAGAGAAACTCACACTGCGCATATTGGAGGAGAGTACACAAGTAAGTGAAACGGACTTACTTAAACTGGGAAAATGCCGATGACTGGAGCATTTGGACAGTTTGATGACACTTTAGAGACTTGGAATGCTTACACTGAACGGTTTGAGTTTTTTGTTATTGCTAATGACATTAAAAATGACAAGGTGGTGGCAACCTTCCTCAGTATATTAGGAGCTAAAACGTTTGGCTTGCTAAGGGACTTACTCCAACCAAACAAGCCAGGTGCCTATTCTTACACGGACATTGTGACAACGTTAAATGGACATTTTTGCCCAAAGCCTTTGGTGATTGCAGAGCGGTTCAGGTTCCACAAGAGGAATCAAGAGGAAGGTGAATCCATTACTCAATATGTAGCAGTACTGAGGAAATTGACTGAACATTGTCAGTTTGGCACATCACTGTGTGACACTCTGCGTGACAGACTTGTGTGTGGATTAAGGAGTGAGGCAATACAGAAGCGCCTGCTCACAGAGGAGCACCTCACATTTAAGACAGCTGTGGATATTGCAATATCAATGGAGCTAGCTGCCAGGGAAGCACTGCAGCTAGGGGCTGCCTCAAGAGTGCATGGGGTAGCAGCCACACATGATAGACAGAGAGGGGGTACCCTGGAATGTTATCGTTGTGGGAAACGTGATCACCTGTCATCAGAATGCTGGGCGAGGGAGCTCCTATGCCATCACTGTGACAAGAGGGGACACATTGAGCGGGTTTGTAGAGCTAAGAGAGAGAAGTCAACAAAGGACACCTTTAAAGATAGGAAAAAGTCAGACAAGGCAAACACAGACAACTGGCGGTCAAAGAAGAAACTGCACAGTGTTAAGCAGGGACAGACAAGCAGCAGTGGAACAGACTCAGAAGAGGAGTTACCAATAAAGGTGTTAACTGTAAAAGGAGGCTCGGCAGCCTATAGTGTCACCCCGTTATTGGAAGGACATCCCATTACGATGGAAATCGATACTGGAGCCGCTGTATCACTAATGTCAGAGACACTGTTCAAGAAAAAACTGAACCATATGCCATTGACTCAGGCAAAGCTCATTCTAAAAACATACACAGGTGAAACCGTCCCCATGGTTGGGAGGGCTAAGGTCCTAGTTGAATTAAATGGACAAAAAGTCAGGCTTCCGATCTATGTGGTCAGAGGGGACTATCCAGCACTGATGGGCAGACCATGGCTGGAGGTGATGCGTCTGAACTGGAGAAAGGTGAATGCAGTATCAGAAGATACCACCCGCCTATCAGCAGTGTTAAAGCGACATGCAGCTGTGTTTAAAGACGAGCTGGGGAGCATGAAAGGCATCACAGTCAAGCTGCAGGTCAAACCTGATTCCAAACCACGCTTTATGAAAGCCAGGACTGTTCCCTATGCACTCAGGCCAAAGGTCGACGCTGATATACAGAGGCTGGTGAAGATTGGGGTCATTGAGCCAGTACCATACAGCGACTGGGCCACCCCCGTGGTCCCGGTAATCAAGAGAGATGGATCAGTTCGCCTGTGTGGTGACTTCAAGGTAACTGTTAACCCGGTGCTGACTGTTGAACAATACCCTCTTCCAGTGATTGAGGACCTGTTTGCTGGGTTGGCTGGTGGTAAGAAATTCAGTAAAATCGATCTGAACCAGGCCTACCTACAGATGCATGTTGAAAAAGAGTCACAGGAGCTCCTCACCATCACCACCCACAAGGGTCTCTTTAGATATCACCGTCTGCCGTTTGGCATCACCTCCGCCCCGGCAGTGTTCCAGAGGGCCATGGATCAGGTCCTGAGTGGTCTCTCTGGTGTGCAATGCTATCTGGATGATATCTTGGTGACTGGAAAGGATGATGAAGAACATCTGCTGAACCTGGATAAAACTCTGGGAAGACTTGAAGAATATGGCTTACGTGTTCGCCAGGAAAAATGCGACTTCTTCAAGGCAGCAGTGGAATACCTGGGCCATGTCATCGATGCAGACGGGCTCCACACAGCGCCCTCTAAAGTGACCGCCATTTCAGAGGCTCCTGCTCCCGAGAATGTGAGCCAGTTGAGATCTTTTCTTGGGCTTCTAAACTATTATGGCAAGTTTATTCCACAGCTGTCTACGCGGCTAAAGCCGTTGCACGAACTACTGAGGGAGGGCAAAACATGGTCATGGTCAAAAGAATGTGACGCAGCGTTTAACATAGCCAAAGCAGCATTGACCGACAAGAGGGTGTTAACACACTTCGACCCGTCCTTGCCTCTCCAACTCGCATGTGACGCATCGCCATATGGAGTGGGCGCCGTGGTGTCCCATATCACACCGACTGGAGAAGACAAACCCATCGCGTTTGCGTCACGTACGCTGAGCACAGCAGAAAGGAACTATCCACAGATAGAGAAAGAAGCATTACGCATTATCTTTGGAATTAAAAAGTTCCACACTTACCTGTTAGGAAGGAGGTTCACCCTGCTGACCGACCATCGTCCTTTGACATCCATCTTGGGTCCGTATGCAGGGATACCGACCCTGGCAGCAAGCCGCATGCAGCGCTGGGCACTGCTCCTCAGTGCTCACAACTATGAAATTAAGTACCGGAGGTCAGGGGCACACGCCAATGCGGATGCTTTGTCACGCCTTCCACTTCCTGATCACCCTAAGAGCAAGGAGCAAACCATTTTCTACTTTGACATGGTGGAGAGTGCCCCGGTGACTGCTCACCGTGTCAGGAAGGAAACAAAGGGGGACCCCATCCTCTCCAGGGTGTTTGACCGCGTTATGAGAGGGGATCTGTCACAGGTTCCTGACGCACCACCGGATCTTCAGCCTTACCTTTCGCGGGGGAAGGAGTTGACGGTGACGGCTGGATGCTTGCTCTGGGGCATGCGGGTCATAATCCCGACAAAGCTGAGAGAACCAGTCCTGAGAGAGCTACACTCAGGCCATTGTGGCATCGTCAGGATGAAAGAGCTTGCACGCAGTTACTTCTGGTGGCCTTGGCTAGACTATGACATTGAATCTAAAGCCAGATCATGCCCATCATGTCAAGTCATCAGAAACACACCAAGCCTGGCTCCGCTGCATCCTTGGGACTGGCCAGCGTGTCCCTGGCAACGAGTTCATCTGGATTTTGCAGGACCAGTTGATGGAGCTATGCTGCTGGTGGCCGTGGACGCACACTCAAAGTGGCCTGAGGTGGCTGTCATGTCCACCATCACCTCGGGGAAGACCATTCAGATATTGAGGGAGATGTTTGGTCGATTTGGACTCCCTGAGCAGATCGTCACTGATAATGGGCCATCTTTTGTATCCACAGAGATGGAGGACTTCCTACAGAACAATGGAATTAAGCACATCCTTTCAAGTCCATACCATCCATCCAGCAACGGATTGGCGGAGAGAATGGTGCAAACTGTAAAACATGCCCTCAAAGCATCCAAGAGTGAGGCTCCCTTGAAGCAACGCCTTGATACTTTTCTATTCAAGTATCGTAATACCCCTCATGCAACGACTGGGACCTCGCCAGCTTACCTTCTAATGAAGAGGCAGCTTCGGACACGTCTTGATCTGCTGCGACCTACCTCAACGGAAACATCAGTCCACGAGAAACAGCAGGAACAAGTAAATCAGCGAGCTAAGCGGTCTAAAGACAGACAGTTTGATGTTGGAGACTCTGTCCTCGCACGCAACTACACTACTAAGGAGAAATGGACCCCTGCCACGGTCCTCCGGAAGACTGGACCTGTTTCCTATCATGTTCACACCAAAGACAATCAGACATGGCGTAGGCACGTGGACCAGTTGTTGCCTAGAGAGCTAGGAGTGACCAGCCCCACATCCGGGGCATCAGGATTCACGTTCACGGACGAGCTGACACCACACCTGAGCATGCCGGTACCTGCAGCGGCCACACCTTCGCCGCCTGCAGTAGAGCCAGCACCTCCAGACCCCTCGGTGATCGAATGCCCTGTGATCGAGCTGGAACCCAGCCCTTCTCCGGTGCTGAGGCGCTATCCCCCAAGAGACAGGAAACCTCCTGAGCGCCTGGTGCTAACCCTGTCTACCATCTCTCCCTAGTTGACATTTAATGTGTATGATGCTAATGTGGACATTATCATTTAAGGGGGGAGGAAATATGTTATGTATTGAAGTGTAATTTTGAGCTATGTGGACCACCGTAGTTGGAGTGATAAAAAGCGGATAGGTAAATGCGGAAGTGATTATGCCTGTATACCTGCGATGTGTTCAGTAAAGCTACTACGGATATAATCAAAGTGTTTCGTCGCCTCTGCCTCCATTCTTGATCGGGAATTAGCGATGTTATTGTCTACATACATAACAATTTCTATTCCAGTAATGGAGCAGCTGATTAGTAAAAGAACGCATATAGAAAGTGTCTTTTGTTTTGTTTCACAGAAAATTTTGTTTATTTCAGATACTGTAGTGGAAGATATTATCCTCTTTTCCAGTGAAGTAGCTGCCATCTAGTTGTGAATTGTTTTGTTTATCCCGCCCCTTCATCACCCAGCGTTGATGACGCGGATGGTTCAGGTTACACTGGTATGAACGCGGGCTCGTTCGCCAGACAGCACCAAGGTTCAGAGGTTTCCGAACGCGAACCGGCACGGTTCTTTGCCGGTGTGAAAGCCACAACAGGAGAGTAACCATACCACTGCTCTGGAAACGATCGTAGCTCTACGTCGGGTATTACCTACTGGTTATGCGGAGTTATTACAGGCATGTGAGCCGCACTGCCTATACTGTAATTCATGCGAAGTGAATGTGGCTCGTAATAAAATTAACGATGTTGTTATCAGCCGAGAAAATGAGTTAAGAAATGATTTTCTTTTACAACTTGTGTACAAGCATTTGCCTGGTTAGTAATCAAACGTTAAATCACCCTTCTCTGCCCTCTCCCGCTTCCAGACGAACGCCTACCCTATATTTTAGCACTTGGCTTAATTCAGCCGCTTTTCTTTGAGCCGCTATTCACCTGCGTTCAATTTAAAGTATATTTGGTATTTATAGAAGGAAGCACGTACGCAATGTTAAACAAGCGCAGCTCGTTTTATAAATTATGCTTACGTCCGTTTAGAAAAATGTCCTCACGTGAAAGTCAGAGATGACGTTCAAGTACCTTTTTATAAATGAGGCCCCAGGGGTGGCCAACCAGTTTGAGACTAAGAGCCCCAAAGAATTGTTGGGGTACCAGAAAGAGCCACAAAGAGTACAGAATAGGGGGGTTGAGGGGGGTTTCAAATCAGTTGTGCAATAGTCTATTTTGGTGAGTTGTTTCTATACAATTGACTTATATTACATTAAGGTAATGAATAAAGGAGACAGCTACAGTATGTATGTAGTAATCTACATCTTTCCTAGCAGGTGAACCTGGTTTAATCTCCTTAGAAACAAAACATTACAGATTTAGCTATTCTCAACTCTAAATCAACTGCACTGTTAAAACACTAGTATTTTAAGACCTCACCTGTGTCCTGTACTTGTCTCTGCTGCCCTTTGACCAAAAAAGCTCCTTGTTATGTCCATTTTCCTTTTTCTCACTGGCATATTTTTGTTACAGCTCACCTATTACAAGTGAGACGACTGACAATATCAAAAACATGCTTGCACACACACATATAACTTACTCACACACAAGTTAGTGTTACTGGCCCCAATTTGGTGCAATTATTACAGAAATTATTGAGAATAGAGACATGGTTGACATTAAACTAGCTGTTGTTGTACCCTTTAACATTCGCTAACTAGCTTGTTACAGTTAGCTTCACAATCGCGGGTGACGTTAGGTCGGGTTTTTCACTAAAATAAATTTTTATTAGAACATATTTGTACTGACACAACATGACATGAACTTGTTCATTAATATATTACATTTGAACCAACAGTATTATGGCGTTTATACAGTTTGTTTAACCCACCTGAATGAATGAGAATCGTGGACAAGGTTTTAACATTAACGTTACTCATGGCTTGTTTATTGAGGAACCGATGTCCCGCTCCAGTGTTGCCAGATTGGGCTACTTTTGGTCACTCTGGACGGGTGGATTCGGCAGCTTTTAGACTGGTTGGGCTTGAAATTGTCAATCCCGTCTGGCAACCCTGCGCTCCACTACAGCGCCTGGCTGGGGGGGGTGAGATGGAGCCGGGAGGATGTTGAGTTACCGTTGTGGATAAAATCACCAACATGACAACACGTGTTTCAGATACAATTTTCAGGGGATTTTTTTTTTATGCAGGTATGGCGAGTGCCATGAATTGCTAAACCAAAACGACGGCTATTGAGACTAGGGGTGGGACGATTAGAAAATGTCATGTCACGATTATCGTGGGCAAAATAATCGCGATCCACGATATTATCGCGAGAATAAAAAAATAAAAAAAACTTTTTTTTAGAATGCCAATAAAACACACTGTAATCACTTTAACTTAGATTTTGTTGTATTTTTATTGAATCATGTTAATAACATTAACATCATTTTTAAAACATCTTGACAAAAATCAAAATCTTTAATAAAATCTTAAATAAGGTAATGATAAAATTATAAGGTATCACTGCATAAATAAAGGAAAAAAATACTGTCAAACAAAACTTGAACACTGACACTTTTCTGTCATCAAACTGAGTGCTAGCCTTGTGGCTTAGAGACTTGAAAGCTTCAAGATAGGTTAAAGTGCAAAAATGTCAACATGTTCACTTTTTCGGAGAGGTGTGCTCGGAGAGGTGTGAGTATGTGCCCACTGGCACTAAAATGTGCCCACTGGCACTAAACACTCTCTCTGAAGGAACACTAGTTGCAGGTATGCATAGAAGCCTGCGGGCAACCCTGGAAAGGTGAGGCAATGGACACGGGGCCGATGCAGCCATGGTGAGAAGGCTAGCATACGTTAGCATACGTTTTTTTTTTTGTAAATGTATTAACAATTAAATGCAATAGTTCATGTATTTATTTTTCTTATTCCTTTGTATTTGTCTTTGTTTGCTTGTTTGTTTGTTTTTTGAATTAATTAAGGTCTCATATTATATCTTATGGTATATCTTATCTGTGTGTATCTATCTTGTCGGTCCTTGATGTGTTCATCTTATGTGTTCTGCATTACTTGCTCATCTAGATAGCCATTCTACTGAAGGTTCACTGTATCGTGTGGCTATGCTGCCACCCTTATCATCAATATTACTATTGCCAACCAATACTAAACAAACTAAACAAGTAACCAACATTTAATCAAACACATCAAAAAAATACTGCTTTTAACTAGACGGCTAGACACAAATCACCACGTGTCAACAGAGACACTCCTTGTGAGCTTTTTCTCCTGCTGTCTGCGCTTCAATGGTTGGATCACCCCCGCAGCATAACACTTCTTTAAACACCTTGAACGAGGCATAACATTATTTTACAACGTTTGCAAGTGATATTTGAGCGATATCAAGCCAGGGAGCACTCAGTCTAGAATCAAGGACCCCAATTGAAATAAGCCAGTGGCTTTCTTGGGTTTTTATCCTGTTAGTTGACCTTGTATGTATTACGTACTTTCATGTACCTACTTCTGCAAATCTTCTAATAAAGTTTTCAATCAATCAAAACCAGGGGGGCACCCCATCAACGCCGCCAAAGGAAAAAACCCGGCCCACCTCCGACAACTCCCGCGAGACCCAGAATATGCCTGGATATTTTTAGGAACTCTCGCGAGACCCGTCAGACCAAACCCGGACTCTCTCCCCAGCGACGCCGATGGAACACCCCCCAGTTGCTCCAGGGCGCTTCACTCAACTATTCCTTTTAATAGTAGTAATTACAATAATAATAACAATTCCAACTATGGTTTACATACAATATTACGTAACACCTTTGCATGAGTTTACAATTATAAGGTTCTATCTCCGTTTAGGGTAGTTCAGAGACACTGAGCGTCAACGTTTTTACATTCCATTATGTTTTGTGAGATGGAACCTTTGTATTTTATGAATTACTAACTCAAAATGCCAACATTTAAAAATAACACCACACATTAATAAACCACTTAATGGATCAGATTGTGTAAAAGACCCAATTTTGACTAAAATGAAGATAGAACCTTATAATCCTAACGTCACAATTGTTTTAGCGCCCGCTGTGAGAGGAGGCACGCTAAACAGGACCTCTACCGGACTGCAGTCCTGTCGTAGACGCTACCCTATCCGCAATGTCCTACACTCCTCACTTGGTTTGCAAGGTATTTCAACCTTCGGGGCCTGGGCCTGATTACCCCTGGTTACCCCTGGGGCCTGGGCCTGCATGTTTACCCCTGGTTACCCCTGGGGCCTGGGCCTGCATGTTTACCCCTGGTTACCCCTGGGGCCTGGGCCTGATTACCCCTGGTTACCCCTTAATATGGACTTAGCTACTGTCCCTTCCTTAGACCTCGGCGGGTCTATTACACGTTAATACAAGATGTGCTTATATCAGACAGTGGTGTTCAATAATGTATAGAATGTCAATTTAATTAATGATTCACTTACTTTGTGACGGATCTTCAAAAAACACAGATCAGAATGGGTATGACACGATTCAGGCCCAGCACTTTCCACCTAAAACACTATTGTCTACCTAAGCAGATTTCATTAAATGGCTCTGCTCACCTCTTTTGTCTTGGTACCGTGGAAGTGCTCAGTCCGAATCCAGCCTCGCCCACTCCTCCTTGCATCCCGTTGAAAATCACGTCGGGGTCACCAATTTTGTAAGGTGATCAACTTCTCCAGAATTGATTTAATTGAGTCGTCACTTACAAGCGAGTCCGTTTAATCTCAACGAGACGTCCTTGTTATAACTTCTAAGATAAAATGATCCAATCAAATATTCGGCACCACTACTGAACTGTTCTTTAAGAGAATATTTATTCGAGCACATCTGCAAACAATAATATCAGCATACAATAGCATTTCATTCCATGGAAAGGGGTCTTATCTAGCTTCACCTCCACAGACCAGGATTAGCTGGTTAACTGCAGAAGAGCCACGTTTCCCCTGGGTCCACAGTCTATATCTATTTTTCTTTAACATTTTGGGATGGGCTGTCCCTCTCGTAGGTTTTATGGTAAACGTCTGTTTTATGTCTGAATGTGGCGTTCGACTCCTTTCGGTGTCCGTGCGAGTGTGTTATCTTCTTCTTCTGACCCCCCGGTCGTTTGTCATGGTGGGAGTGTTTGGACACTCTGTCTGCAACGGTGTCCTGAACAGCCTAACACGACCTTAGACACACACACATTCTAATGTTTTTTTAAGGAACCAGTAAGCATATGCACACAGTTATGTTTTTAGAATGCACAGATATTTTGATAGTTATTTTGGGTGTATTCTACATACGTTCTAAAGCACTAATTGGCCAGTTATTTAATCTTCAAACACATTCCTTCCATGACCAGGTCTGTATGGTTCTATGTCCTTATCAGGATCGCTTGTGTAAACATCACTGTTGCCAGGCCCACAGATTCCCATGACTTGGGATTCGATTAACAAGTTTAAAATACAATATTGAAGAATAGACTTATCATTAATCATTAGTTATGATAGTATAAAATGAGTATAGGAAAAATAGGATATCATAACAGCAGGTACAAAATGGTTGTTAGTACATAGGTAAAAATAAGCAATCTACAGGCGGTTTGAACCTCAATACTTTCTCCCAGTCAGGAGCCCCTTCCCCCCACGTCGCTCAAAAGCAGAACCTCTCTTTTATGGTTCTGGGAGCCTTCAACTGATCTCAGTCACATGTTATTTAAATGAACACACAGTATTTAATACAAATCCCTAACAAATCTGTACGGGATATGATATTAAAAAGAAGCACGGCTCGTGCTATAGTTTCTATCTCGCGAAAATTGCAGATTTTTCCCGGGACTGTGGTATGCAGGGGGTCTGTTCAAGAGCATCAACGTTGCGCAGACTGTCTTGAAACGACGGGGTTGCTCTAACGGCCAAGATGAACGTTTGCAGCAGAGACGTTTGGCTGCAGCATGTGTGTATGCGTGAAAGCACGTTTTAAATATCCGTTCTCCTTTGTTTTCAACCTTTTGGCAGAGCGAAAAAGGTGCATTTTCGTTTTCACAGCGCAACGTTCTCTCAAATGTCCCCTTGTTTATATTTATGATGAACCTGCTCTTGTTTACTGTCTGAGTATCTTTGATAGTTGATCAAGTAATCCGCTTGTTAAGTCTGACGTCAAAAGTGACGTTTAGCCATTTCCGGGTCTAAACCAGAAATTCTCCGCACCAGAGTACCTGTGAACTACAGCGGTAGAATGACAGTTTAATCGTTTTTTAGACTCGGATCTATTCATACAACAAGGGACACAGCACTTTCCCGTTTTCTCCATATTGTCAGGGTATTTGAGCCTCGGAAAAGCGCTATATAAATATAATTAATTATTATTATTATTTCTCCATTTCGAAGACAGCGCCTCAGCCAACGTTGGGACCCGGAAACACGTCACGACTTAACAAGCGGATATTTGTAAACTTGAGTAATATTGTCAAATAAAGATGGTCATATTTGGTGGTGAGGAGATTTACATTTCTTCTTCTTTATGATCATCATCATTCATCATTCAGATCATCATTCAGATCCTCATTCAGAGCTCGAGAGGGTGGAAAGTATCCATAGGGAAACACTTGACCGGGAGGGGACGCCAAACACTCTCTGTTGGCTAAGCACGCTTGCGAATAACAGTTAGCTTTCCTCCTGGTCTCAAAATAACTGCATTTTCAGTTTTTCATTCAGCAATGTTGGGAATGAATATCCAGAATATTGTCTTAACTGTGTTATCCGCTTTACGTTTGTGTTTCGCTGATGTTAGGTATGCAGACAAGCTAAACCGAGCAAACTTTCTTGACACAACATTAAGTGGCTAGCCTGCTAGCTTGAGCAGCTCGTAACATATCTTGCTAAGTTAGCTTAAATTGAGGACCTACCTGCAAAACTTGTTCCATTTATTTTGTCCTAAAAAGTCCAGATTTTCAATGGCACTCCATACCCAAAGCCGGGGTCGAAGTTCAGCACCGAGCTATTAGAGCGCCATCTGCGGTAACATTTGATAGCTACTAATATTCTGTTATCTTTAAGTGTTTTTTTTCTTCAAAGTTTCCTCCTCGCAAGCTACCCACCTAACCTAACCACCTCAATACTTATCTTCTAGACGTCCTTGTATTATCAGGAGAAACGGGCTGAACTTATACGAAGTCACTGTGACAGTCATCTTGCCTTATACATGGGGTGACATAACACATTATTGCTTCCTGTCCTGTCTGTCTTTCAACCGTTATGTCTTTCAACCATGATATTCTCAATCAAATTCAGTCCTCATGATCCCCGCCTTACCTATGGTTTTCTCTTAAAAGGAGATGGATCTTGATAACCAAGACCTTTTTTGAAGATTCAGTTGTCCCACTCCAATATGTAGGGTCTGATGTAAGTGTTGAATTGTATGCAGTGATGATAAACAAAAAGTCATAGTCGAAGGGAATTTGCCCAGAAATTATGCAACAGCAAAGTACTGTAGGCCTGCTACTGTCTGTTTTATTTAAATCATCATTGTAAACCACCACTAAATGCAACAAATGCTTATTGAAATATGTCTAGGCTACATTAACATTTAAGCATTGTTGTAGAAATGTCAATGTCATAAACACCTGCCGCCTACCTATCAGTACTAAAATGGTTTACTATACTGACTTTAATGGGTGAGACTAAAATGGTTAACTATGTTACTGACTTTCATAACCATTGTAACCATGTTTTCGTTTGTAGGCCCTCAATGGGTCTGTGAGCTCTGCAGCCTTTGTGTTGGACCACCTCACAGTTGTGATCAATGGGAAATTATACATCTACTCTCTGAGTGAAGAGACGTGGACTCCTGCTCAAGGTTTGGACCATAAAGAACATGTACATGGGGCAAATATAATGAAACACTCTCTCTGTATTGACCAGGGGGGGGCACTAGTGGGTGGTTCTGCCCCTGCGGAGGACAGCTGGTCGGACCGGCCTGTTCTTGGCCGAGTAGCTGGTCCTGGAGGGTGACGCGGAGGGTGGCGCGGTGGTTCGTATAGCCTGTTGCAGTGTATAGGGGGGCTATTGTGTTTTTACAAACCTAAATCACGTTTTGTATTCGTGTGTAAGCTATAGGTCTACATTACTCTGATAGGTTCAAATTAAGACCCCCCACCACCCCCCCACCTCACTTTTCTACGAAATTGATATATAAATGATATTTATACTCGACATGTTTTGTTTTTTTCAAACCACTGGGTTATAGAAACGCTATTCATTATTTAAAAAAACTATTCCAGTTAAAAATGTAGCCGGTCCGCTTCAGATCCCCACTAATGTGTTGCTCCTTCTTATAATAAAGCCTCGGCTACCGCGCTTTGGAAACGATGACGTCAGAAGCGGACACTTCATCGCCTTTCCCTGCAGCAAACATTCTCGCCGGGCGCGGTGGCGCGTGCCTGTAATCCAAGTCACCGGGAGGCTGAGGTTGGCGGATCGAATGAGCTGAGGAGCTCTGGGCTGTAGCGGCCCATGTGGAACGGGTGTCCACACTAAGTTCGGTATCGATATGGTGCTCCTGGGGGAGCCCGGGACTACCAGGTCGTCTAAGGAGGGGTGCACCGGCCCAGGTCGGAAACGAAGCAGGTCAAAGCCCCCGTGCCGTCCAGTAGTGGGATAGCGCCTGTGAGTGGACGCTGCAGCGCAGCCTTGACAATAGATCGGAACCCAATCTTTTCTATTCTCAATGTTTTTCCCATACATTATATATCATGTATGTTTGACTTTACATGTTCATATTTATAACTTCTTTTCTTCTTTTGGTTCTACACTCCAAAAGAGTTTGGATTTGAAATCAAACAATTACTATGAGACACCCAGCGTAGCCTATAGCCTATAAATGATATTAATTGATCAATGATATTATGTAGGCTATATGAATAACTGAAAGAATGTAGTCCAGAAGAACAGGAAGTCTGTAGGCTATGTCTGCTGTAAACAATAGCCCTGAGGTGAGGTAGGCTAGTAGTATCTCTGTAGGGGGGACAAGGCATTTGTCAAAGCTGGACTTTCACATGTGTTTTTAAATGTTTGTTGTTCATCATTGTAGGGTTTGGTATAGTGATTTTGCGTATAATATTATTGAAAAGGGAGACTCTGCAGAGCCAGCTGACTTGCAATGAAGGGAAACCACTGTTATGTTGTACTGTAGCGATATGTAGAGAAGTATGGTAGATTATGAATTTGAAATTATTTATAGATTTTAAGACAGATATTGTTTTAGAGAATGAAGGATAATAATGACTGTAGAGATGTAATGATTTATTTAAATTCTAGAGAAATGGGACTGATGATTTTTGGGTGCACTGGAGAATTGTAGAATTGTAGTTTTCAGTTGTCATGGGGATTAAAACGTAATGAAGTAAAGTTCAGTGCCATTGCTTCCATGGACATGCGTAATACATGTTTATAGCAACACACAGACCCTACACATCAATAAGTCACTATACTTGTATATCAGACATCTATGTTGTCCCAATGATCTTGGATGTTTTTTTTACTTTTAAGAATTAACGGAAACCTGTTAAAGACAGGAGAACATCGAGGTACTTATCTAACTGACAATGTGTCAAATATACACATTCTACAGTTACAAATTATACATTTAACTACAACATTTACATCACAATGGTGCATTTCTTGGAATCTCTAACATTGAAATGTATGAAATATTCCCCTCTTTGTATAGTTTTGTAATTTATTTAAAGTGTAATTACTGTGGATATTTTTGTTTAAAATGAAGAAAAGTGGGCATTTTCACATGATGTGGAGCCCAACATCACGGCAGCTTGTCCAAGTATATGATATTTCTCCCCCTGAGGTTCTCTGACTTTGTGAAGGCCAGGACTATGTATTTGTGTGTGATTATTTCAATTCATTTTGTTTTCTGAAAATAAAATGTTATTTTTTTCAAAAGAATGTTTCCTTTCTTCCTCATACACAATTCAAAGCTAAAAAAAAAAATCTTTATTTTCAATTTTACAAAATGTTTCCAACAAGACACAGTAGCATCTCAACATAACATGAACATCTCACCATAAAACTTGAACAGATGACGACAGATTATTTTAGAATATTTATATTGCTACTGTATGAAGCTTGCTGGAAAATCATCCCTCTTTCCAAATTAGAACTACATAAGTACGAACAACATGCTGAACATAACACTATTAGCTTAATGTAACACAGTACAACCCTCTGGACTGGAACAAAACAGCGCCTCCAACAGGCGGCCGGTGGCAGTGCAGGCAGATGGCTCCTCTCCCAGACACAACAACTTGTGGAACTGAGCCTTTGGAAGCCCACACAAGATCCTGGAACACACACTGAGCTATTTCAACATTGTCCTCATGGTTGCTATTATCCTAGCTTGTCTTCCCATGTTGAAGAAATGGTGAGTAATGTCCTTAGGTATGATGGTCAGATAGTAGCAGTGTGTGTGTGACATAATACCACACCTGGCAGGTGTGTGTGTGTGTTTATATGAATGGCAACGTACCAGTCGTAGAAGTCTTCTGTCTTCTGGAGCGTTTGGACCCACTGACCGATGTACCACATTCTGACCACGTTGCCGGTAGTAACCGGCTCCTCACCGTCACCCTCGACGACGTTCCCCTCTATAGGCTTCTCGGGGACGTCCTCGTAGCACAGGAAGTAGCTGCTCGGGAAACACACACGAGGTGAGAACCCGTCTGACTATTCTGAGATCTGAAGATCTTTCACATCCATGTGGTCCTAAAATATTCTTAACCCTAAAAATCATACACTCTGCCTAATACCACCATCTAATAATTACATTAGTCCCGCAAACTGGATTTAAACAGTTTGAGGTTTTAATCATGTCATTATTCTCTCTCTCTGAATGGAACTCTCCTTTGAGCTTCACTCACTACTCTGTAGTGAACACTCCCGCTTTCCCTGCCACTGGCATGTCCTCCATCTCTCTCTCCGTCTGTCCCTCCCTCAATCTCTCCCTCTGCCGCCCCGACTGTCCCCCCTCCCTCTGTCTCCTGCTGCTGCTGCTGCGGTGGTCTCTCTTGGGGTCTCTTCACGTTCCAGCGCATGCGTTTGTACAGGCCGGTGTTCACCCCCGCCAGGTACGGGGTCGGCTGGCAGTAGCGGAATATGGACATCGTTGTACTGCCTATCTGACATTGGCCAATGAAGAAGTGTGAGATGCTGGAATGGACAGAGATGGAGAGAGGGATCAATAAATGGTTGATGAGGGATAGGGGAGGGATGAATGTGACGAAGGAGAAATTAAATGAGGTAATGATTATTGGTATTATTCATCTTTACATTGACAGTGGCTCACTGAGACCAAGATGTCTTTTTCAAGGGGTGCACTGCTTACTTTAAAGTGTGTGTGGGGCTGTGTGTGTGTACCTTAGTGTGTGTACCTTAGTGTGTGTGCGTGCGTGTGTGCGTGTCTGCGTGTGCGTGTGTGTGTGTCTGTGTGGTGAGTGTGTGTGCGTGTCTGTCTGCGCGTGTGTGTCTGTCTGTGTGTGCGTGTCTGTCTGCGTGTGCGTGTGTGTCTGTGTGTCTGTGTGCGTGTGTGCATCTGTGTGTGTGTGTGTGTGTGTGTGTGTAAAATTGGGTAAAACCGTAGGCCTCGTGTTATTGTGACCCATGGCAGAGCCTAGATACGGTACTCCCTCCTCTCCTCTCTCCTCCTCCTCTCCTCCTCCTCCTCCTCCTCCTCCTCCTCACCACCCCCCCCCCTCCTCCTCCTCCTCCTCCTCCTCCTCCTCCTCCTCTTACTCACTCACCCTTCTCACACTTTTCGCTTTGTTTCTCTTCTCGCGAAGTTGAGGCGGTTCTGCTCCACGGCGGTGCCGTTGGACTCCGGGCTGCTGCTGCGCGGGCTGCTCTCCTGGTCGTTCTGGTAGGCCAGGTCCAGGTGCTGCTGGGCCAGCTTCAGGTGCCGCCTCAGCCTCTCCAGCTCCCGCGACGACGCCTCGTCCCCGAACGACTCGCGGCCCAAATCGCCCAGCTGGTCCCGGAAGCCCAGCTTCCCGTCGCAGGAGGGGTCCTTCTTCAACGCCGTGCTGTACCCCGGAGAGGTGGTGGGCACCTGGCGGCACAGGGAGCGCCGCTGACTGACCAGGCGGTGGTGGTGGGGGGGGGGTCGGGGTCGGGGGGGGGGGGGGGGAGCGCGGGCGAGCGCAGAAGCAGTCGCGGATGCCGCTGTAGCCCAGGTGCAGGATCTCCAGGAGGGTGAACAGCAGGCAGAGGAGGCTCACCGCGTACATGATGAGCAGGAAGATGGTCTTCTCGGTGGAGCGGGAGACGAAACAGTCCACCGTGTGAGGGCACGGGGTGCGCGTGCACACGTAGGACGGCACCACCTCCAGGCCGTACAGGACGTACTGGCCGAACAGGAAGGAGGCCTCGAAGGTGGCGCGCGACAGCAGCTGGAAGACGTACACCTTCATCAGGCCGTCGCGCTTGATGCGCCGGCGGCCGTCGTATTTCTTGCTGGGCTTTTCTGGCGCCGACGCCGACGCTCCCCCCGCCTTCTCCACCTTGATCTCCTCCGAGATCGTGGGATCCTCCTCTCCGTTGTCCTCCGCCTCCTCGTAGTCCCGGTTGGCCCCGCGGCTCACGATGGGCATCCTCCTCTTCCTGGGTACCCGGTATTCGTCGTCCTCATTGCGGGCGATCTTGTGCATGGCGAAGCCCAGGTACATGATGGTGGGGGTGGTGATCATGATGACCTGGAAGACACAGAAGCGAATGTGCGAGAGCGGGAAGAAGGCATCGTAGCACACGTTCTCGCACCCGGGCTGCTGCGTGTTGCAGACGAAATTGCTCTGTCCCTCGTAGTAGATGGACTCGCCGCCGACCGCGGTCAGGACGATGCGGAACACGATGAGGAGCGTGAGCCAGATCTTGCCCACGAAGGTGGAGTGGTTGGAGATCTCGTCCAACAGACACGTGAGGAAACTCCAGCTCATGTTGCCTCTCGGGTTGTCGGGGGGACGGCGCCTCTCAGATCTGCACAGACCACAGGGAGAGAGAGACGTTCAGTGACAATGTGAAAACAGACACACAGAGACACACAGGGACACACAGAGACACACAGAGACACACAGAGACACACAGACACACACAGACACACAGAGACACACAGAGACACACAGAGACACACAGAGACACACAGAGACACACAGGGACACAAACAGAGACACACACAGGGACACAGGGACACACAGGGACACACAGGGACACACAGGGACACACAGACACACAGACACAACATTATACAGGGTTCCCACACCTTCTGAAACATCACATTCAAGCACCTTTCAAGGACTTGCAAGTCACTAGTATGTGGAGGTCAGTCTCTGGCTGCCTGAAACCATCCTAGCACTGACTCCCACGGCCCTGAGTTACATACCAGACCAATTCAGAGTATCAACTTAATTTAAAGGAGGACGTGAATGCATGACTAGCTATTGGGTGGGAAACAAAGACTGCATGTCATGGTCTCAAGTACCGTTCTAATCAATGACTCTCATGCCTATTCGGTTGTTACGCCGTGACGTGTTTCCGGGTCCAACGTTGGCTGAGGCGCTGTCTTCGAAATGCCTCAGTAATAATAATAATTCATTATATTTATTTAGCGATTTTCCGAGGCTGAAAGACGCTGACAAATATGGGGAAAACGGGAAAGTGCTGTGTCCCTTGTTGTATGAATAGATCCCAGTCTAAAAAACGATTGAACTGTCATTCTACCGCTTTAGTACACTGGTACTCTGGTGCTTTAGTACACTGGTACTCTGGTGCTTTAGTACACTGGTACTCTGGTGCTTTAGTACACTGGTACTCTGGTGCTTTAGTACACTGGTACTCTGGTGCTTTAGTACACTGGTACTCTGGTGCTTTAGTACACTGGTACTCTGGTGCAGGGAATTTCTGGTTTGGACCTGGAAATTGCTAAACGTCACGTTTGACGTCAGACTTAACAACCGAATGAAAGGAGACAAACTTAATTATGGAAGATGTGCAACTACAGCAGCCATTAGTGACTTATCGCAGGCAAGACAGTCAACAAAACGTAGGCCTACACAATGGTGGAGATGCATTTCAATATGCTCATAGCATGATTTCAAGCTATACATAAATTCTTTATCAAATCTCCTGTCAGCAAGTCCTTGTTGCTCTGGCCATGGTGTGCAGCACTAGTTCTACTGTCATCGGCAGTTGAGAGTCATATTAGCCATATTAGGCTAATCCCATATTAGGCTAATCCTAATCTAGGAGTATGCTTCATATTTTGGACTCGAAACATCTGATAGCTGCTTAAACCAGTGCTGGAAAATGATAAATGATTCAAACTTCCATTACCGCATTTCCATCCATCCACAAATAACTAAAAATAAATTATGGTGAATGCCACTTATGTCCACAAGACGGCAGTACCAGCCAGCGTAAAGTCTAGCCTAGCCGTCCAGTTTTGAGCAGTGTGGATGGTGCCAGCCTTTCCCTCTCTGGTGGTACATGCTGGAGCAAAGGACCTTTTGCAGTAGTTGAATCGGCGCCAGTGCTGGAATAATTTATCACCAGAGGAATGTCATCACAGCTGTGAAATCTAACCAAGTTCCGACTTGTGTAAGCAAGGGCTTACTGAGAGAGAGAGAGAGAGAGAGAGAGAGAGAGAGAGAGAGAGAGAGAGAGAGAGAGAGAGAGAGAGAGAGAGAAAACATTGAAACAAGCACGCTCCCTTGTCTAAGGCAGCGTAGAATAACGTGCTGGAGAATAACACAAATCTAGTCTCCTTTAAAACCAGATCTTATCCACCTCATTTTTCTGGTTTTCTGCTCGAAATGACATGCCCACAGTGAATATAGAATATCTCCACAATCACAAGGGCCTTCATAATGATCTTGTTATCAAATGAAAGCTAACACCTGTGGGGTGGCTGTAGAAGTGTCAGAATCAAAATCTATGTTACTGTGTCAGAGTAAATAGAGCTAGAACATTATAAAACATCTCAAATTCAGTCTCCGCCTAAAAAAACAACAGCTTTTACAGTGAATATCACCTTGGAAACCTGATGACGAAGCCCAAATCATCTAGGAATCAGTACTCCAGGGTCTTATTAGTACTTGTGCCAAAGTCGATGCTAGTAATGTGAGCAAATGCAACTTTGTACCTGTTTTAGTACAGGTATGTTTAGGCGGACACCTATATGTTTAGGCCAGATTTTTTTTTTTGGGGGGGGGGGATTTTTTGGGGGTTGGCCGACCAATGGTATGGAAATTCGGCCTTGAAACCGAACATGACACATTCTCCAGTTGGAGAAAACTGGATGTGACTTAGGCCGTGTTTACCGTCTCGGGAAAAAAATGGTGGCATCGTATAGCATGCAAAGTTGTGAAAAAAATGTGATATCGATTAAGAGAATTGATCGAGGTAAGCTCTTTATATCACTTCGGATCCACCTGTGGGTCCGGCTTCAAACACACGCTGGAAGTCTCTGGAAATATACGGTCAGAACTCAGAAGAATTCCAGTCAAAAAAATGGTTTTAGAAATGGGTGAATCACAAACAACCGTGAAACAGAAGTTGTGTTGTGCTGGTCGGAGACGTCTTGCTGAGTCATGTGCCCTAGAGAAGACGTGACTAACGGGAAACCTGAATCCACACACAGAGTGAGGTTTCCTGCTCCCTATGTCTGTACCTTGATAACAACACAAGATGTGATTCCTTAGATTTAATTACACGCAACGAAATTGCTTAACCGTTTCATTAAGTTCCTCACTAATCAACCGACTCAGCTGGATCTCATAAGAAGTTCTCAGTTCAATCAAACAGAACTAATATCTGACACTTCCATAACTGACACTTCTATAACTGACACTTCCATAACTGACACTTCCATAACTGACACTTCCATAACTGACACTTCTATAACTGACACTTCCATAACTGACACTTCCATAACTGACACTTCCATAACTGACACTTCCATAACTGACACTTCCATAACTGACGCTTCCATAACTGACACTTCCATAACTGACACTTCCATAACTGACACTTCCATAACTGACACTTCCATAACTGACACTTCCATAACTGACACTTCCATAACTGACGCTTCCGTAACTGACGCTTCCGTAACTGACGCTTCCATAACTGACGCTTCCATAACTGACGCTTCCATAACTGGCACTTCCATAACTGACACTTCCATAACTGACACTTCTATAACTGACACTTCCATAACTGACACTTCCATAACTGACACTTCCATAACTGACACTTCCATAACTGACACTTCCATAACTGACACTTCTATAACTGACACTTCCATAACTGACACTTCCATAACTGACACTTCCATAACTGACACTTCCATAACTGACACTTCTATAACTGACACTTCCATAACTGACACTTCCATAACTGACACTTCTATAACTGACACTTCCATAACTGACGCTTCCATAACTGACGCTTCCATAACTGACGCTTCCATAACTGACGCTTCTATAACTGACACTTCTATAACTGACACTTCTATAACTGACACTTCCATAACTGACACTTCCATAACTGACACTTCCATAACTGACACTTCCATAACTGACACTTCCATAACTGACGCTTCCATAACTGACACTTCCATAACTGACACTTCCATAACTGACGCTTCCATAACTGACACTTCCATAACTGACACTTCCATAACTGACACTTCCATAACTGACACTTCCATAACTGACACTTCCATAACTGACACTTCTATAACTGACACTTCCATAACTGACACTTCTATAACTGACACTTCACTGTGTCCATAACTGACACTTCTATAACTGACACTTCACTGTGTCCATAACTGACACTTCTATAACTGACACTTCACTGTGTCCATAACTGACACTTCCATAACTGACACTTCCATAACTGACACTTCCATAACTGACACTTCCATAACTGACACTTCTATAACTGACACTTCTATAACTGACACTTCACCAACTGACACTTCTATAACTGACACTTCCATAACTGACACTTCCATAACTGACACTTCCATAACTGACACTTCCATAACTGACACTTCCACAACTGACACTTCCATAACTGACACTTCTATAACTGACACTTCTATAACTGACACTTCTATAACTGACACTTCACCAACTGACACTTCTATAACTGACACTTCCATAACTGACACTTCTATAACTGACACTTCCATAACTGACACTTCTATAACTGACACTTCCATAACTGACACTTCTATAACTGACACTTCTATAACTGACACTTCCATAACTGACACTTCACTGTGTCCATAACTGACACTTCTATAACTGACACTTCCATAACTGACACTTCACTGTGTCCATAACTGACACTTCCATAACTGACACTTCCATAACTGACACTTCTATAACTGACACTTCCATAACTGACACTTCTATAACTGACACTTCACTGTGTCCATAACTGACACTTCTATAACTGACACTTCACAGTGTCCATAACTGACACTTCTATAACTGACACTTCACAGTGTCCATAACTGACACTTCTATAACTGACACTTCACAGTGTCCATAACTGACACTTCTATAACTGACACTTCACAGTGTCCATAACTGACACTTCTATAACTGACACTTCACAGTGTCCATAACTGACACTTCTATAACTGACACTTCACTGTGTCCATAACTGACACTTCCATAACTGACACTTCTATAACTGACACTTCTATAACTGACACGTCACCAACTGACACTTCTATAACTGACACTTCCATAACTGACACTTCTATAACTGACACTTCCATAACTGACACTTCCATAACTGACACTTCCATAACTGACGCTTCCATAACTGACGCTTCCATAACTGACACTTCCATAACTGACACTTCCATAACTGACGCTTCCATAACTGACACTTCCATAACTGACGCTTCCATAACTGACGCTTCCATAACTGACGCTTCCATAACTGACACTTCCATAACTGACACTTCCATAACTGACACTTCCATAACTGACGCTTCCATAACTGACACTTCCATAACTGACACTTCCATAACTGACACTTCCATAACTGACACTTCCATAACTGACGCTTCCATAACTGACGCTTCCATAACTGACACTTCCATAACTGACACTTCCATAACTGACGCTTCCATAACTGACACTTCCATAACTGACGCTTTCATAACTGACGCTTCCATAACTGACACTTCCATAACTGACACTTCCATAACTGACGCTTCCATAACTGACACTTCCATAACTGACACTTCCATAACTGACGCTTCCATAACTGACGCTTCCATAACTGACACTTCCATAACTGACGCTTCCATAACTGACACTTCCGTAACTGACACTTCCATAACTGACACTTCACCACTTTTCCTTTGCCTTTGCTCGGCTCAGCAAGGTTGTTGATGTTGCCACTCAAACTAATTTCCGTTTGTTTCTAATGCCAGCGCTACGGCTCGCAAACCTAACTCCCCCCCCCAAGCGTCTCAATCTCAGTCTGAGAAATGTCTCCTCTTACCGTTGCACTCTGACATTGCCATTTTTGCACAGACATAACCCCTATAGGCTATCAAGGATATTTATAGGCATACCAATATTAATTAAAGGTGTTTATTTAACCATTTAAATAATTGGTGATTGTGGGAGTGAACTAGGTGGTGTCTTGGGCTCGAGCAGGTGAGGCTATAATTCCAAGTTCATTTTGGGATTTATAAAAGGAAATTGCGCACTGGCAGGCGTACGCGGGGTTTATAAGTCTGGCAGGCGTACGCGGGGTTTATAAGTCTGAAAATGTTGTGTCATACGTCCATTTCCTCATTTGTACTAGGGGTGTAACGGATCACCTAACTCACGTAACGGATCACCTAACTCACGTAACGGATCACCTAACTCACGTAACGGATCACCTAACTCACGTAACGGATCACCTAACTCACGTAACGGATCACCTAACTCACGTAACGGATCACCTAACTCACGGATCGGATAGCGTCACGGTTTCTGAGTCACGGATATTAAAACAGTTTTAATAAAAAACTGGGATCTGGGAGCATAATGTTGTGTCATTGTTGACTAATAAAGCACATTTTAATATAAATCACATGATGAAAATGAGCTTAAAAGCAAACCCCACTATGGAAAGATGTATCAGGGTCCTTATTCTACCACTACTGTTTTCTCTATGAAACTGCGTTGTGCTGCGAACCAGTCCCCAGACCCACCAGAGGGGGCGCCACCATAACCAGTCCCCAGACCCACCAGAGGGGGCGCCACCATAACCAGTCCCCAGTCCCACCAGAGGGGGCGCCACCATAACCAGTCCCCAGACCCACCAGAGGGGGCGCCACCATTTTATTATTATTATTATTATTATTATCTAACGTAGTACCCTGACTGACCTGTACGAGGCAACCGTGTGCGACAGGCTAAATAAAGTGCCGAATAATGAAAAGAAGAAGTCAGCTCGCTTCTTGATTGGCGAGCAGGGTTGCCAGATGGGAATGACACTTTCCACCCTAACCACAGTCTAAAACCGCTAATTTCACCAAACAATCTGGCAACCCTATGATTTCTGTTCGTAATTATTGAACACATTTCACATTTACGATTGCCGGCCACGCCCATTTTCCGAGCAGGTTGCCGGGAGAGTTGATTGCACAAATAAGAGAGTTGACTCTTAACACACCTCACACCCCAGGATTCTGTTATAGGAAAATGTTAAGATCCATCTGTGTAAGGGTTGGGGAAGCGACCTTATTGTGGAGCGACCCTTTGGCGCCCTCTGGTGTTTTATGTATGCATTTGTCTGTCCTAATTAACTGATTTGTACCTGGTGTGTGTTGTTTGGCTGTGGCTATTTAGTTCCCTCTGTTTCCCCTCTGGTTGTCGGTTGTTCACTTCATGTTGCGTTTGTTATGTGTATACGAGTCTTCTTAGCCTTATTGTTCCTCGCCGGATTAGGAAATGTTGTGTATTTCTCTTATTAGTTATGAATCAAAGAACAGTTATTGAGTTTAAGACGATTTAATTAAAGTTACAAAAACAGGGTATACGTATACCAACAGCTAGAGCCTTGTGTCTGTCCTCCTCTGCTGGGATCCGCTGGTCAAGAGGCCCCCCCTTGGGTCTCAACCCTATTCATCCACAATATGCAAATACAGTCACAGGTCATAGCCTATCACCTTATCCAGATGGCCATGAGGGCCGTCCCCTGTGATGTCACCACGGCCCCAAGTCCGAGGGCTGGTCAGATTACAAGAGCCATTGCACAACACTAGAAAATAGGATATATATAGTAGAAAATATACGACACATCCCCCCTCGGACCACCCAGAGGGTGTTCCGAAACTAAACGACCACAAAACAAAAACAAAAACACAAAACCCCACATAAACATCCAAAAAAAAAAAATAAAAAAAATAAAATAAACAACAACAGACAGAAAAACTACACCAACACACAACACAAGAAGCACAATAACACAGACCAACCCAGGACCAGTATTAGGACCCAAAGATATCATAAACAAAAAATAGAAAACAACCAATAATAAAAAGAATCTTGAAAATAACAATCACAATTAAACTAAACACAGTTCATCATGCACAAATCAATACAGAAACTTCCAACGACCGATGTTTTCTTTGTCCTTGAAGCGTCAGGGTCAGAGGTTGCTAGCACTTGAACCCAGTTGGAGAACAGCCTTTACCGCTGTCTCGGATTGATAACACTTTCATAGTCAGGAGCTTCCATTTTCGTTGCGCTAGGAACAGAACCTCTCTCCTAGCTTTGTATAACCACCACATCACTTCTCAACTGACCTCAATCACACGATATAGAAACAAACAAACAATACACAAATAATGACATTCAGTTATCATAACACATAATTCTCCAACAGTAAGCACAGGACAAAGGGAATGCATTAATGCATAGATCTTCACCTCAGATGAGGACTAGTCTTCTGAAAAGTTCATTAACGTGGACTGAGTGACTGATTTTCCAAAAACAGTCAATGAGGCCCTGTCTCCTAAGAAAGTCAAAAATCATGTCTGCTATAATAGGTGCTCCTATCTTAGCAAAATAAGTTTCCCATGCCCCTAAGACCGTTTCCAGCCATGCTATCATCTGCTGTCCATTCCCGTCGTTCCCTTTGATCTGCTGCTTCACTACCCTATTCATAGTCTTTAATCTTTTCCTAACTGGTCGTCGTCCGTCAGTGTCATTGAGGTTCAGGCAGCCGCCTGGTCCCCTCCCACGCTGATCAAGGTCTGGGGAGTCGCCCTCAGCATCATCTGAAGCATGGTGCAGGCACTCGCCAGCATCCCCAGTAGCACAGGTGTCCAGGCTTTGGACACTCCCAGGCTGGACCTCCAGACTGTCAACACTCTCTGCTTCGTTGGTTTCTGGTTCATTGGCATCTGGACAGCTTTCCACTGTCCCCTCGGTTTCAGGCACTGCCGGTAATGTCACTGGCTGTAACACTGGCATTGCCACTGGCTCTGGCAACACCACAGCATCTCGTCGTAGCTCCTCCTTTTCAGGTTCTCTGGGGACCTCGGCACCTGTTGGCACAACATCCGGCCTACTCTGTACATCCACCCCCCTGTCCACCACCCGTGGCCCTATTGGGGTAGGGATATGCCCAGACACCACTGGTGTACCCACTCTGATGTTGTTTCTCCAACAGACCCCACATTGACCTAAAGCATGGTCAATCTGTTCCATCAAATATGGACTCCAAAACCCATATTCCTTGGTGATCTTGCGTCTTACCTCCCCCCTAGCCACATGTGCTAATCCATGAGCTTCCCGTATTAACATGCCTATTAAATCTGAGGGTGCTACAACCAACCCCTCATGATTCCTCCATAGACCTGTGTCATCCTGACTTGCCCCCCTTGCTAGCCAAACGTTCTTGTCTAACATAGTTGCTCTACTCTGTAACATCAATAAATCCTCAAGTGTGACCATGCCCTGTAATTGCTTTTCATGTGTGACCAGAAGACCTTTACCTGCCTTGTCTGCTCCTGTAATGGCTTTGGCTGCATCCTCTGCAGCCCTGTTACCTTGTGTGACATGTGATGAGTCAGACCTGTGTGTGGCACACTTCACTATGGCTAATTCCTTTGGCTTCATCATGGCTTGTAACAGCTTCATGATCTGTGCGTGGTGCTGTATAGGCGTACCATCAGTTCTCTTAAAACCCCGCCCCCTCCATACAGCTCCATTAAAATGACAAACATTATGTGCATAGGCAGAGTCGGTGTACACTGTCACTCTCCGTCCGGTTCCCAAGTTGCATGCTTCTGTGAGGGCAATCAATTCAGCCAACTGAGCTGAGCATGGCTGAGGAACTGCCTCAGCCTGTTCTACAATAAACTTTGAATTCTGTGCTTTAACTAAGGAATACCCAGCGCACAAAGTTTCTCCTACCCCGTAACAAGACCCATCAACCCAATATTCTATATCAGCTCCCTTTAAAGGCAAAGCTTGTAGGTCTGTTCTATGCTTAATCACTCTGGCTGTCGATGGAATCTGAACACCGGATGGCATCGTCACCTGACAGCCGTCAGGTGTGCATTTTACTGTACAGTTCAATTGGCATAGAGCATCTCTCCCTAGCAGCCCTGTTGGCGTGTGTTCTGACACAAATGTTGAACAGAGTTGCTCTCTGTCCCTTGTACTCTAAGTCTACAAGCTCAGTTGTAGGAATCAGCTGTTTAATTCCCTCAAATCCGATTGTCTTCACATATTCTCTAGACATAGGAAGGTGCGTGGCGTCTTCAGGCTTCTGTGTCACCACCAGCTGGCACCTCCCACTCGGATCTTCCGGGCACCCCTATAGGCCAGCTGCTGGGCCTCCGTAAGGGTTCATCACTCCTGGAGCAGGTGTAGTAGGAGGCCAATATCCTCCTCCTTGGCTCCCCCCTGCGCCCCCCTGGGGCCTGTTGCAGCAGGTACAGGCTAGATGTCCATTCTGGTCGCATTGGTAACATGGTTCTAGCATCTCCTTCCCTGCTGCTGTCCATCCCCCTGGTGGTGGTCCTTGGCCAGGCTGTGTGTACATCTGGTATGGAACCGCTTGCACCCCTGGTGGCCCTTGTGGGTATGGATACCCCCCTTGTGGCCCCTGTGGGTAGGACTGGTAAGTAGCAGGATACCCCCCTTGTGGCCCCTGTGAGTAGGACTGGTAAGTAGCAGTCTGCACTCCAGGTGGCTGTTGCTGTGGGGCTAAAGCCTGCACTCCCTCTATGTTCCTCTCGCTTTCAGTCAATTGCACATGAGTCAATATTCTGAGTGATTCTTCGTCTCGTGCCTTCTGTATCTGAATATTCTTTCGATATAACTCAACTTGATGAGCTACGTGGTCTATATAAACAGCTTTGTTCATGTGTCGTACCCCCCACCACTTCTGCTAGCTTATCCTTAACTGGGGTAGGAAGCCCTTCTTGTATTTTTTCCCTGATTATGGATTTTTCTAAGGGGTTATCTTCAGCGTCTTTCCCTGTCACACTTCTCCATTGAGAGTGCACACGGGCAACATAACCCCTGGGATTCTCATCCCCCCCCAGTGGCTTCACAATGATATTGTCTGGGTGAATGTGAGTAGGGTAGGTCTCTCTGATTGCTTTCCACAGCCTGCCTCTGTTTGCTGCGAAGAGCTCTGGATCATAAACTGATGTATTGATATATCTATGAAGTCCTGCCTTCATCAATATTTCCTGCATTGTATCCAATCCTGCAATAAAAGCTAAGAGTCTTTTCAGGTCTCCCATTGCGGCCTGCGTTCCTGTCAGTATCACGTCGACCTCTCGCGTCCACGAATGTCCTCCCTCCTCCAGAACTGGGAGTTTCTCGATCACTTCAGACAGATCTGTATGATGCCACGGATGATATTCCATCTTGTTACCCCGAATCAGCACTGGACAGTTCTTTAATGTATTTGATGACATTCGGTGACAATCTTCCTCTCTTTCCGCTTTCTCCGGGCGTCTTCTCCCACCTTTCCTTTCGGCTGTGGCTATCATCTTCCTGACCTGCGCGTTGTAGCCTCCATCTGCATTGTCGTCATCACTTGAGTCTTCACTGCCATCTTCGCTGTCATCTTCCTCGTCTCTCCTGTCGTCCCCTTTTCCCCTTGGCTCCTTCTTCTTCTTCTTCTGGGAATGGTCCTCCAGTGCCTTAGCATATGGAGGGGGACTGGAGACAGGACACATGTCTGGGGATGGAATGTTCCATTTCTGTTCCAGTGTTCTGGCCAATTCTTTTTTCTTTTCCGGTTCCATCTGAGCTATTTTCTGTCCCTCTACCTTAAATAGATCTAAAATAGCTAACTCTAACTTGCGTTTCTCTGATCTAATCTTTCCTCTTTGATGTGCTTTGTGCCCATTGATAAGTATTTCCAATGTTGCAATTATTTGTAAATTAAGGCTGCCCTCTTTCGGCCACGGCTGTTCAATGTATGCCCAACGGCTATTCCATTTCGTAGACATTTTGCTAATTTCCCTAACAAGAGGATTCATTTTTTCCACTACAGCCATAGGGGATAACGTAGCCAACATTCCACGATGTTCACTAATATCTTTTAACAGCTTCGTTGAGTTTGACCCCATTCTACTTGCTCAATATGCTGACAATATTCTATATTAGATAAGGTGTACGCTTCTTACAACCCACCTTCCTATTGTCTTGTTTGCTAAACAAATGCTAGTCCAATATAACTGTATTAACCATCCCCACAAAACCCTGCAACTCAGAATAACAGATTTGCCTCTTGTGTATGTCAGTGCAGTATTAACTTAAATCTAATCTCTGTGTAAGTACTTTATACTTAAATGTGTTTCCTAATTGTTTATGAATATGTGTCACTTAATTACTCATTCAATACTAATTACAGTTCTGGTCAACACAATTATTAAATCACAAAGGCTGGTCAACACCTAAGTATTCACTGATTTACAAAAACCCTTTTACTGCTTAATTATCAATACAATCTATTCTGCTATTCCTAATCAAAAGCTGTGAAAAAGAACTTAACTTGAAATAAAAAGATGTAAAACACGAATATTAATTACAACCTGTAAAGAAATCGACTTGTCATTTGGAAGGAATAAAATGATTAATTATTAATTACAATCTGTAAAGAAATCAACTTGTTAGTGAAAGGAATGAATGATTAGTTAGAATTATTCATTATATAATCATATACATTGATTTAATACCTGTGGCGTTTATCAAAATGTTAAACAAAGGAATGGTTATTCAGAATGGTTTTCACCAGACAGTCACAGACATTTGACCAAACCTGTGGAATCAATCAATTGTGTTGTGAAACAGACAGTGAATGATCTGAATTATTATTTTACCCAATTAGTAATTAAACAAGTAATGTAATATTCAAGTCATTTACAAACATCATTCTATGAATGTTCTCTAAAGATCTCTCATCAACATTCTATGCAAGCAGGCAGGGCCGTTTTATTGGGGTCATAAATATCTGTGCTGTGACCCTGCTGTGATTCTGCTCAGGGAAAGCAGCCTTGTCTAGACTCACGCACAAGTTGCCTCATATGCCTTGAATCTAACCTAAAGTCACAATCTATTCTTTTACTTTTAACAGACAATGACAAATATCTTTAAACTACTTTAAATCCCCCGATGATCAATTCACTATCCTTCTATCTTTGAATCACTACAATCTATGTAATGCAACAATCACACGCAACGTGTCTGTTTGGCTAATCCATGGGAGGGTATTTGATTGGGAGTTTATTTTATTGTTTGATTTATTTGATTGGGTAAAAGTATGCATGCAGAGAGTGATTGGCTTAGATAGAAATGGGGGCGGGCTTAATGGAGGTAATCTGGGTGGCAGGGAATCGGAATGACAGTGTGAAGAGAGATGGGAGTTGGTAAGGAGTTCTGTATGATTGTGTAGCTTGTTAAATCTTTTTCTGTTAGTTTGTTCACTGTTTATTTACATGTACTGATATCAATGTGTTGTGTTTAGTTTTACAATCTGTTTAATAGATGAAGAAGGAAATCAAACCGAATTGTGTCAGTCTCATCATTTCACCCGTACTGCCGGAGCAAGCAGAGGATTCGCCATCAGCTAACTAGAGGGAGAGCTGAACAATTGTAAAACACCCGCTGACGACCGCAGGAGGACGGACCGTCAGTTAGCTAAGGAATACAAGCCCGGTTGGACGCAACAGAAGCTCCGGGAGGACAAGGATCCATTCACCGGAGATAAGAGCAAGCTAAAGCCTGGTCAGGTTAGTGATGCAGCCGCCAGCTGGCAACGGAGCCGCGGCGCCCGCAACTGTAGCTAACTAGCCACTTGCTAGCCAGCGTAGCATTAGCAAACTAAGCTAGCGTTAGCCCTGTTGTCGCAATAGCGCACAGGCACGCGGTAGAGCTTATAGCACTCAAAGCTACAGCTAGCTAGGCCGGCAACGGAGCCGTGGCACCCGCAACTGTAGCTAGCTAGCCACTTGCTAGCTATCGGAGCATTAGCCAACTAAGCTAGCGTTAGCCCTGTTGTCGCAATAGCGCACAGGCACGCGGTAGAGCTTATAGCACTCAAAGCTACAGCTAGCTAGGCAGGCAAGGAGTGAAACAATCCACGGCTAGCTTCAACTGGTTAACCCAACTGCAAGAATCCACAGCCAGCTAGGCTAACCTACAAGACCCACCAAGAAAGGAATTGTGAGCTAATAGCAGCTACCCAGAGAGCTACCCACACCCAGCACTCTTCTCTGTGACTCTATTGACTGTTTGCATTAAAATAGGTTTGTGTGTACCTGGGTATTAAGTCGTCGGGGGGAGGAAAATCCTCTCCCACTTTATTATTTTATTTTTAGCAGTATCCCTGGGATGACCCCACGGTGAACCTGGTTCCGCTGCCGAAGACTAGTTAAGGAAGTGCAGGGACCAGCGCAAATCAGCTCAGGGAGTCAGAGAGGGCTGAAGATATAAGATAGAAAGACGAAACAGGTACACACAAGTTATTTCTGAGTCACAGGCAGAATGGAGGCACTAAGGACCGAAAGGGAAAAGTTGGCAGTCACTTTTGAGAGAGGATACCGCCACATCATCAGGTCAGTGGCATTGATGGGCGAAGATGACATGAAACGCGAGCGGATAGCGCTCCTATCAAACGCGAAAGACCTAAACTCTGCAGACGACAATTATGAGGAAGGTTTGCAGGCCAAAGCAAGTCAGGAACCTGAGACAGGTAACAGTCAGCTTCTTCAAGACATCACCAATGCCGCTGAGGAGAGAGCTCAGAAGGTTGAACAGGTCGGTCACGTTTTAAAGGCCAACATGTGGACAAGGTTCGCGGGGGTCGAACTTTCATCCACAATTAGACGAGCAGAAAGGAGTCACGAAGGCGTGAAGAGGATCAGTCTGGAGGGGGCAACCCACGACGTTTGTAGAGAACGAAGCACACTCACAGAGAGCCTCATCATCAAAGCGCGAAGTCTGCTATCAAGCTGGGGGGAGTGGATCCCTGTAGTTGAGGCGTGCAACACGAGAAAGTCACTAGAGGAGCTGGAGGACAAAAGGGATGAACTTTGGGAAACGTTTGTGACTGAATTTGGAAGAGTTGAGAAGGAGAATACTGACAAAATGGCCGACAAGGCCGCCGCAGCAAAGCAAATGGCCACCGACGCTCTCGCCGAAGATGAGAGGAAAAGGGCCGACGCTCTCGCCGAGGATGAGAGGAGAAGGGCCGACGTTCTCGCCGAAGAAGAGGCCAAAGATCGAGCGACGAATAGAGAAAGGGCCGACGCTCTCGCCGAAGATGAGAGGAAAAGGGCCGACGTTCTCGCCGAAGATGAGAGGAAAAGGGCCGACGTTCTCGCCGAAGAAGAGGCCAAAGATCGAGCGACGAATAGAGAAAGGGCCGACGTTCTCGCCGAAGAAGAGGCCAAAGATCGAGCGGCAAATAGAGAAAATAAAGAAGCCATTGCCAAGCTGGAAAGGAAAGCCGCTGAGGCAAGACTGAAGTCAGCTGATAGCGTGGCCGAGTTTGAGAAGGAGACAGCGAAGGTGAAATTGGGGGCCGAAGAAGAGATCGCTGAGGCAAGGCAGAAGGCGGCCGTGATTGAGTTGAAGGCAGCAGAAATAGCCGCTCAAGAGCGCGCCAAACTACTGGAGGCTCAGCGGGAAGCATGGGAACAAGCCCGGGAGGCAGGGCTGGAGAGCGCCACATATGGAGGCAACCGCACTAGAGCCAAGATCAAACTCCCTCCAACAAGGCTGCCCGTGTTCAGCGGGTGTATGAGAGATTTTCATCGCTGGCGGAAAGATTGGGAGAGCCTGCAGCAGCAGGGAGACCCATCGGGGTCGCCAGAGGTGAAGAAACTCCACCTCCTCGAGAGCATAGACCGAAAGGTTTTCGAGGAGCTCAAACTCTCGAGCTACCGCTCAGCGGAAGACGTATTCACAGCTTTGGAGAATCGGTTTGGAGACAAGGCAACCATCGCGCTGCAAATTATTGAGGAATTGGAAAGAATACCAGCGGTAAAAGGAAACCAGCCGAGGAAAGCGATCGACCTTATTCAGGCAGTGGAAAGAGCCCTCATGGACCTGACAGACTTAGGAGAAGTGGGCGCTATGAAGAACCCACGTGTACTTAGGGCCATCGAGAGCAAACTGCCAGATCGTGTGCAGGAAGGCTGGTTTGCTTTTGTAACCAAACCCAAAAACCAAGTCGCCCCAGACAAGCGGTTCGATGCTCTTCTTCTGTTTCTGAAAAGGCAGGAAAAAATCCTCGAGGGGATGGATCGAATCCGAGGCTCCACGGAGACCTCTGGGGGAACACCGGAGAGGCCAGTCAGATGGGAGAAGAGGGCATTCACGAGGGCCATGGAGAGAGACTCACCGGTAGATGAAGAAGAGGAGGAACATCGAGGTGAAGCCAGAGTCACGGGCAGGAACTCGGAAAGAAGAGAAGAGTGTGACATCTGTGGAAGTGATCAGCACGGTGGCAAAATATTCTTCTGCCAAAAGTTCAAGAGTTTCAGTCTGGCAGAGAAACGAGCCATAGTAAGGCAAAGCAAAGCCTGTCAGAAATGTTTGGGCATGCACGGCGCCGACGGGGAGTGTAGTAACCGGTACCTGTGCAGAGTGTGCAAGCGGGATGAAGGAAGGGCAAGTCATCACTACCTTCTGTGTCCCGAGTGGAGTGAGGGAAAGAAGACAGGGCCAGGGTTCGCTGACAAGCAACGAGAATTCCTGGATTCTTTGGGACTCAACCCTGAACAGGAAAGGAGGGCGAACGCATTCACCAGTAAGGCTTCGATGACGCTGAGCGCGGGCGCAGAAGGCGGAAGTCTCTTCGCAGAGGATGGGCCAGAGGAACATCCAGTACTAATGATGATATTGACAGTCAAAACAGAAGATGGATATGACCTGGGAACTCTCATAGACCTCGCCTCCGACACAAATTATATCACCAACCGGGCCGCCGATCGGCTCCGACTGGAGCGGAAGCAAGTAACACTGACTGTGCATGGAGTCGGTGGAATGAAGGTCAAGGTCAAGACTAATAAGTACCTGCTAAAGGTCAGGGCGTGGAGCAACAACAGATGGAGTCCCCACGAGATGGTATGTTACGGGCTCGACACAATCGCTCGTGCAGACAAGGTCATCAGTCCAGAGCGACTCTGTAAGTTTTTCCCTGGGGTCGAGAAGGAAGAGCTGGTCCGACCTAAGGAAATCGAGCTATTGATCAGCCACCGAGAGGGACGACTCGCTCCACGGTGGAGAAGAGGGACGGGAGACTTAGTGCTGTGGGACGGGCCTCTGGGGAAGACCGTGGGAGGAACGCACCCAGACCTGTTTGAAAGTTGGGAAAGATCCGCACACAACTCCCAGACGCACTTTGCGCGTTCTCTGAGAACGGAGGCAGTAAGATTTGAGGAGATCCCCTGCAAGACGCCCAGCGCAAAAGAAGAGGATGGAGACCAGAAGCCGCAAGGTCATGAAAAGACCGGGAGAACAGCTGCAAGCAGCAAAGAGGTCCTCGAGTGGTGGAGCTGGGATAGCATCAGCGCCGCGTGCGAGCCAAAGTGTGGAGGGTGTCGCTGCGGAAATTGTCAGCCGGGCGGGAAAGAGATGACTCTCGCAGGGGAAAAGAAGATCAAAACCTACGCAATTACCCGCGTCAACATCGGGGACAAGCCAGCCGGATGCATCGCCCAGCTGGCCATGAGGAAGACGGCAAGGCTGCCAGAGGTCGCCCACCTAAAAGAAGAGCGGAGAGCACTTGAGGAGGACACCTATGTAGACGACATTCTAGCGTCTCATGGCGACAGGAGAGAGCTGAGGAGCATCACGGAGGGAATCGAGAGGACGCTCAACGCTGGAGGTTTCGCTCCGGAACCACGGATCCAGTCGGGTCAAAGTGGGAGGAGCAAAGAGGGCAAGCCTGCAGAAACGAGGGCCAATGTGGAGCCAGAGTCAGAGGTGTTGGTGCTGCCTGATCAGCTGAGCGAGGAAACATCCAGGGGAGTGGCTGTAAGGCTGGTCGAGTCAAAGGCCAAATTGACGCCGATAACTCAGAAAGGGGATGTCGTTAAATCCGAACTGTGTGGGGCCGTAATCGCATCCAGGCTTAAGGGCTTCTGGGAGAAGCAAGGTCGACTGGGCGTGGAGAGATGGTTTCATTTCCTGGACAGCCAGACCGTCATGGGGGCCATTCAAAAGGACCAAACATTCTACGCGAACAGGATCGGAGAGATCCAAAGGGCTGGACCTACTGACGACTGGTGGTGGATCCCCGGAGATCTAAATGTCTCAGACCTCGTCACACGAGGCTGCCCGCCGGAAATCATGGGAGAAGGCTCGACCTGGCAGAATGGTCCGGAGTTCCTGGCGTGGGCAGTGGAGAAGTGGCCCATGAAATCCGCGGCGGAGGTGGCTGCAAGTGCTCGAGACAGCGTGATCAAGCTGCAACGGAAAGCGTTCACTGCAGCTGTAACACGCGCTCAGGCGAGGAAGGGGCTGGACCCGAAATGCGGCATTGAGGAGGAAGCAAATGCAAAGGGGACATCCACACCGGTTGGGAGTTCCAGGGACCCCGAGCATGAGAGGGAGAGGCTCTGGGGCGCTGCTCTCATTGACCTGATTGAGCCAGAACGCTTCAGTGAGATAGGCAGGCTCATTCGGGTAGTTGGGTGGGTCCGGCGAGCTGTTAGGCAGTGGTTGGTTTGCAGGAGGGCTCCAGAAGACGCAAAGTGGGAGGCTACACGCCCGAGGGAGACAAGAAGCGGAGTTAGCCTCGGCGTCCAGGAGCTGAACGCAGCTTTCCGCGACCTGTGTCTGGATGCACAGGATGGAACAGAGTTTCCTAAAACGACTTGGGACGGACTGGTAGTTGAGAGGGTCGAAGGGCCGGGGCTGCTGGTGTGTTCCGGAGGAATCCAGGAGGCGAAGGAGGTGGGAATCCCACTTGTCCCCTACACTGCATGGATCAGCACTCTGTTGGCAGGGGAGGCCCATGGGGCGAGCCACGAGGGGTTGGCTGGCACCCTATTGAAGATGCGCAAGAAGGCGTGGGTGATTCAGGACGAGGAAGGAGCGAGGGCCACGATCTCTTCCCAACGCTCGACCGAGACGTTGGGCGGGTGGTCGTGCTGCTTCCCGTGGAGGAGCAGTAGAAAATAACTGTATTAAAGAGAGGGAAAGTTGTGGTCCATTTAGGCACAAAGGACCAATGGACCAAGTGGGAGGTGTTTGGCTAATCCATGGGAGGGTATTTGATTGGGAGTTTATTTTATTGTTTGATTTATTTGATTGGGTAAAAGTATGCATGCAGAGAGTGATTGGCTTAGATAGAAATGGGGGCGGGCTTAATGGAGGTAATCTGGGTGGCAGGGAATCGGAATGACAGTGTGAAGAGAGATGGGAGTTGGTAAGGAGTTCTGTATGATTGTGTAGCTTGTTAAATCTTTTTCTGTTAGTTTGTTCACTGTTTATTTACATGTACTGATATCAATGTGTTGTGTTTAGTTTTACAATCTGTTTAATAGATGAAGAAGGAAATCAAACCGAATTGTGTCAGTCTCATCATTTCACCCGTACTGCCGGAGCAAGCAGAGGATTCGCCATCAGCTAACTAGAGGGAGAGCTGAACAGTGTCTGTATGTTTGAACAACAGGAGAGGAAGGAGGAGGGGGAGGGGCTAGTCTTTGTCCTTCTGGGGGAAAAACCGCTCCTGTGAAAAGATTACAACATCCACGACACAACAATTTCACGATTATCTTTCAATCCAGTTAAACTATTATTTCCCAAATTAAATCTCGTTCAAATATTCAATGCATTCACGTTTTCCACTTTTCATAAAGAGGGGTCAATGAATGCTTTTCATGTTCTCTTCATAGAGATATCTAGGCCTGTGTGTCCGCGTGTCTGCGCGCGTGCCCGAGCGTGCGTGTTATCGCTCCGTTTACAACAATGGACAATGCAAATGGCGCCTAAGCTCCGCTGACAGGACACTGCAAATGGCGCCTAAGCTCCGCTGAAAGGACACTGCAAATGGCGCCTAAGCTCCGCTTACACAATGGCGTCCTTTCAGACAGACAAAGAGTCTCATATGTTTTTCACTGCTACAATACAAAATAGACTACACAGTCCATTTACACTAACACAATTCTACACACACACTCACGATATTCCGTAATACCGCTATTAGTTACACAACTAATATCTTAACATAAAAAAGCGAATTACCAAATTCAGCCCTATATCACCAATATACCAATCTAATCGTATATTTACAAAAACGGACTTCAAAATCCGGCTCTCACCAACCCCAGCTTAAAGATTATGAAAAGTTTGTTTCTATTCCAATAAGATACTTTACTTTAAGGTTGTTTTAGTCTCAAAGAAAATGTTTGAAAAACACAGCCATTCCACACAATCATACCTGTCTTGCAGCTTCAGTTTTCAAACATAGATTTCCCTTTTTAGACTCCTGTTTTGGCTCGCCACTAATGTTGTGTATTTCTCTTATTAGTTATGAATCAAAGAACAGTTATTGAGTTTAAGACGATTTAATTAAAGTTACAAAAACAGGGTATACGTATACCAACAGCTAGAGCCTTGTGTCTGTCCTCCTCTGCTGGGATCCGCTGGTCAAGAGGCCCCCCCTTGGGTCTCAACCCTATTCATCCACAATATGCAAATACAGTCACAGGTCATAGCCTATCACCTTATCCAGATGGCCATGAGGGCCGTCCCCTGTGATGTCACCACGGCCCCAAGTCCGAGGGCTGGTCAGATTACAAGAGCCATTGCACAACACTAGAAAATAGGATATATATAGTAGAAAATATACGACAGAAATAAGTATAGTTGACTGTTGTAAGTACATTGCTCTGCCTTGTTCCTATTATTATTTAAAACGTTTATCGGAGACTTGTTTTCTCCTCTTTTGTTTATTCGCTTACTGTGCGGTTATTATTTGTTCCGTTTACTCAAAATAAAGAGTACCGTTATTATTCATTAGACTCCTGCTTCCGTCTACTCTGTTCTACTCTGCGCCTGGGTCCAAACACATTACCCCATCGTAACACATCTGATAATCGAGGGTTTTCTGTCGTTTTCAGACATCCGAAAATCGGGTTAAAACCGGCCAAAAAATCCTTGTGTGTACCCCGCATTACATTGTGTGTTCCAATATTCACTTAACTACTAGTTCTTACCTATGATGGCTTCGATGGTGTGACTTCTGTCTCTCCGTGCTGCCCGCGTTGCGATCACGTGGAATTGAATAATTATATCCAGGTAAGACCGGATGTTCCATCCATATCCGATGTCAAAAGTTTAACTATTTGTTAGACCTTTAGGCTATATATGACGAAGTAGAACAGTTTTTCACATGATGAGACTAGATGTTTCTATGCACCTGTAGGGTAGGAGTAGGACACTCCGTTTTCTAAAGTAAAAGACATTATGTCAATAAAAACACATTCATTTCAAGGGATCTCATTCCCTGTTTGCTACCAATTAACCAAAGTCATTACAACCATTATGAAGCGTTTGGAAAGCTTTAATGTTCCATACTGGAGCTTTCAATAGCACATAGGCCTACCAGACCAGGCCATCGCACTGCCTAGAGTTAGGGTTAGGCCTCATAGTGTGTGGGACATCATATTGTAAACAATTTGCATTGAGTTTGTGTTGTAGCCAAATACTAGGCCTGTGGTGAAATATACTGTATTTTCGATGTTGTTAAGTCTCGTAGGGTATCTTAGGGCTGAGGGTATGTCTGAGGCTGAGGAAGAAACCTTCAAGGCCGTGGAGCTGGGGAACCAGGAGGTCTCAGGGGCGTCTGAAGCCCCTCAGTGGCCTCCCTCAGAGGAGGAGGAGGGTCACCCAGAGACACAGACCCCTGAGAAGGGTCAGGGGGGTCAGGGTGAGGAGAAGGGACCTGCTCTGCCCCCCAGCGCCGGGGCCAAGGACAACCGCTGGATGTCAGCGCTGGTCGCTGGACCAGTTCAAACTCAAGAGGTTCTTTGTCTTGAGGGTAATGACTTCCTACTGTCATCCCGTGACGTTAGAATTATAAGGTTCTATCTCCATTTTTGGTCTTTTTACATAATCTGATCCATTAGGTGTTTATTAATGCCTGTGTGGTGTATTTTTTTAAATGTTGACATTTTTTTGTTAGTAATTCATAAAATACAAAGGTTCCATCTCACAGAACATAATGGAATGTAAAAACGTTGACGCTCAATATCTCTGAACTGCCCTAAACGGAGATAGAACCTTATCATTCTAAGATCACGCATTGTCATCATGACTGAATAGCAGGCCAGAAGTATGGCCTTATGCAGTTATTGTGATTTAGTCAAATGAATCTTCTCTTCCTCTGAGATTTTTAGGATTTTAGTTTGTGTTCTGTGCTTATTGTGAATGTGTACTGTCAATGTCACAATTTAAAACTGCACTCCGTCATTATTTTAAAAAGTAAGTAAGTAACATTTATTTATAGAGCACCTTTCGCAGACAAAGGGTCACAAAGTGCTTAACATAATGGAAAAAAACCACAATAAAACATAATACAAGAGCGAAAGCCACCACAGGTTAAAACAGGCAAAACAAGTGAAAATAAAAACAACAAACAGACAACAGGTGTACAACAACATCAGCATACCACAGACAGACAGGCCCTAGGGGCTATCCAAAAGCCTGTCTATACAACACAGTCTTTAGCTGCTTTTAAAAAAAAACTCAACGTTGTCACAATTTAAAACTGCACTGCATCATAATTTTAAAAGCGATCAGTAAAATAGATATCAAAATCCACCCACGTTGGAAGCTATTGTCTTTTTAAAAGAATAAATAACAAACAATAGTATGTTTCAGTACATTGTGGAATCAATTAAAACTCATTATTTTTTAACATCTACGGTATATGAATACTGGCCAGATTAATGAAATTCAACTTTTTTGTAGTGATTCACAATGCCACAGTTATTTACTCTGCAAGAAATTATGGCTGTGCAGAGACTCCCAGAGATTAACTGCCCCCTCAATCCACATCCCCGCCCGCAGTAAATATTATGCTTAATCAGCTGCCAAGGCTGCAAGACACTCCTAAACTAACTCAATTAATCTGCCTTCTAATTTACTGACACGTCAGAGTATTGTCGGCCGCGTTTGGCACATTTACAAGTCTGTGGAGACTAGTGATGGGAGCCCAACATCACCATGAGCTGAGGGCAGATCAGTTCCACGTCACACTGGTTTGTGTAGTGACACACTAGCATGATATCTTTGATGTTGTCGGTCAGACTGATAATGGACATATCAGAATTGTTTTAAAACATCTACAGTATTACGAGGTGAAAGCAAACAATTCGAAGAAAATCACAATAATCCATATCTGAATACTGTAATGTTTTAGCCCTATAGACATTATAAGGTTCCATCTCCATTTCTGGTCAAAATTTAGTTTTTTACATAATCTGATCCATTAGGTGTTTATTAATGCCCGTGTGGTGTTATTTTTAGTTAGTAATTAATCAAATACAAAGGTTCCATCTCACAAAACATAATGGAATGTAAAAACTTTGACGCTCAATATCTCTGAACTGCCCTAAACGGAGATAGAACCGTATCATTCTAAGATCACGATGTGTCAATTTGAACAATGCAGACTGGAGGCCATTGTCCTGTTATCCTACTACAGGGAGAAATCTCACACATGGTTTTCTCCCCAGCCTGGTACTCTGAACCAAGCCGTCGAGGACATCAAGAGCGTGGCCGTCCAGGTGGAGGACGGCACTGTCAACAGTATCTGGCTGATGGCTGAGTGAGTTGACCTTTGACCTTTTCCATCTGTCATGTGACCAGCTGCTATGATACACCGTGTCATAAATAACACTCGCATCGCATTTAGGTCAGCTTGTGGATTGTTCATTAAAAGCCGTATTGGCCTACTGAGGTTTGCAGGATGAGTAACGGGATCTTGTCATATTTTATTGTATTTCTGTGTTCTTTCCTTTTTTGTTGTTTTCGGTGATCAAATGTTTCTTTATTTTCTTTTAAAACACATAATAACAAAACAAGACAACAAGGCCACATCTTGCAACCAACGCCCACAACAACCCATACAACCACACCACAACACACAAACTACAATAGAGCTATCTAGGTATTTGGGACATACATTACAAGTCGGGACCCAAAACAAAAGAGAAAGTAAATCAGATTATTCTTTCCTATCTGAAGTGCAACCCACAGATCTCAGTAGGCACATGATGGATTTATAGATATGCAACATCTTTTCTTCTCTCAGTGAAATTGATTAACTTTGGATGGACTGACACTTGCATGCATCAGATCTAGTCATTCAAACCCTCTGCATGGGAATTGCTGGTTGTGCCTGAGCCGATTTGTCTGACTGTGGTTAGATTGCTAATGAATTAATCAGTTCCCTTTAGAAAAGAGAACTTTGCATTGAACTAATTCTGAATTATCTTCTCTTTGAGAAGTGATTTGCTGCTAATATTTTCTGAATCCGAACACTAAGTAGTCTAAATAACTGTCTTGATCTGAGCTTGAACAAGCTGTTAATGCAGACCTACTAAACACAGACACGTGGACCGTTTTGCCTGCAGCCATAACTGTACAAGGCCTGAGTATGAATGAGTGAGTATCATTGAGCATGATGCTTCCCAGCACGGTCTGTATGTCTTAGGTTCACGACTGGAACCATGTGAATATGAGAGGCGGCAGCAGCCTGTTCTGTAAATAAGTACAAATACAGGAAATTATTTAACTGAAATGAACACAGAGCAAAATGAAGTGGCTGCAGGACAATTTACCGAATGCAATTGGAGCTTTCAACGCATATCACTCGGGCACAAGCTTTCAGGAAACATTTAAAAGGCCTTAGCCATGTGATAATGAATAATACATCCTCTCTCTGCAGCTTCTGTCCTACACACAACAACGTTTGTCCTGCGATGGCTTTGCAGTCTTTTTCCGTTTTGAGCAACTGCATGTTTCTTGTAACAAAATAAAGTGCCCATTAGATACAGTACTTAGTGACAGTAATACAGTAATTTCTCATAGGATGCAGTGTTGGATGGAAATGTCATCTGAGGTAACTGCTATACTACAGTTAATTAGCTCTACTTAGCTGTCTGTGGTAGTACTGTGCAGTAGAGAGGCGGGTGCTTTCAGATGCGTTTTATACATCAGTTGCTTAAAGTTATTCAATGTCACAGCAATTTGGTTAATTCACGATTTATTACTTTTAAGGCCAAACTGCGTATGGTGTAGAACGTTTCTCAATATAAATACATTAATGCAACAAAGTCACACCACATTTTATTTGATCTAACGATAATGATAATATAGGCTTTACTAAAACAATAAATCAAGAAAGTGGTTGTATGTTGAGACAGTTAGTGAGCTTAGAATGATAAGGTTCTGTCTCCGTTTAGGGCGGTTCAGAGATATTGAGCGTCAAAGTTTTTACATTACGTTATGTTTTGTGAGATGGAACCTTTGTATTTTATTATTTACCAACTCAAAAATATCAACATTTTTAAAAATAACACCACACAGGCATTAATAAACACCTAATGGATCAGATTATGTAAAAAACTAAATTTTGACCAAAAATGGAGATAGAACCTTATAATTCTAACGTCATGAGTGTTCCATTGTGGAGCATGATGATTGTGACTCCTCCAGCAGTCTTCAGTACCAGAACAGGTACAGGGCCTCCGTCACCACGGCCCTCTGCCCAGTCAGGGTTCAGTCTATCAGCCGAGTCGAAGGTAGTTCAGCTACAGCTAGGCATCCACACCTTTCTTCTGTTGCCTTGTATTGGCTGCTCAGTGAACTGTCCTCTGGGCCCTCTAGCAGCAGTCAGAGTGTCTGAACCAGGAGCCACGCAGCCACGTGAGGAAGGAGAGAGAGAGAGACACTCTGAGAGAATCTATGCCACCATGAATTAGTTGTGTTCCCGGGCGAGGGACAGAGACGCAAACAGCACGGGTCCGAACAGAGGTCCTCTTGACATCAATTAATAAGACAAAGTATTCCCTGCTGAGGTGCTGCTGGGGGGAAGCCACGTCGCAGGGAAAATGGTGGGCTGCTGTGTTCAGTTTCCCTTTAAAAGGGCTTGTCTTTGTGTCACATCATCCATTCTTCTTTAGACTGCCTCTCTCATGCCCCAGAGCTGTCCCTAATACGTGCACATCTTAGAAGCAATGGACAATTGGGTTTCAAACTCTCTCTATGATTCTGTTTTACACTCGCTAAACTTGTGTTCGGGGAGTGTGCAAACTGTATACGTTTGGGCTTTCATCCAAATTATATTCAGCATGGGCTTATGTGTTAGTAATACGTTTTGTGAACTTGTATCTTTTTTGTTGGTATAACGTTAGGGACCTAGAGATGCTTGTATACATATTGTATGAATTTTTTCCAACTGCAGTTATTGAACTTTTGAAGCTTTTACAGTATGTATGAGTGCCTAGGCTATACATGCTTTTTGTCTTAACTCAAAATCACTCTTATACAGAACCCACTTACTGTAGGGTAAACATTGACTTACTACCCAATGACAAAGGTTTGCTCACTCTTATCTTCTCTCTTTCTTAAGAGCTTAATCTGTATTACACTGTTTAACATCTAAGAATAAGTTAGACCTAACCCTATAAGTTAATAAGTTAACCCTAACCCCACATCAAATGATGTGTCATACATTGAAATCTGGAAATAGCTGAAGTAGATATGCTTATTTGAATGTTGGTCCACCAAATAGCACTCTAAATCAAAACAGGCAAAACAGCTACTAATAGCTAGCGCTAAAAAGGAACACTGTTTTTATTGCTTTGGCCCGGTCTGAATTGTTAGCGAGGAGCTGGGTTTGCACTTCACAGATTTTTTCTTGTAGGCCTACCTGTGATGTACCTGTTATGTACCTGTGATGTACCTGTGATGTGATGTGACTTATATGAGTGACTTATATGAGCGCAAATTCGACGTACAGCCAGCCGCATATCCGATTGCAGTTGAACGGTGCCGGCATAGCCTAGTACTGTAACTCTGGTCCGATCCACCTGTCTTTGTCCATCGTCGTTGTAGCTTGTAGGTAACTGAGAAACCGGAGAAATATTTTTACCCATATTTGTAATGTTATTAATGTTGAATTTGTAGTGACTACATTATGGGTTCATGTTCTCCTCTTACTGTTGGTTGTGTAGTGGGAGGGAACCAGTTCTGGCACTAGGGGCAGAGGGGAGGATTATTAACGTTGCAACTTCCTGTTTAGATACAAGAGTTTTGGTGATCGATTTCCTGGTCCTGTACGGAGTGTACAAGTTGTTATTTTGATTAAACAGTTATCATTACGTTGCCTACGTCTTTCCTTTTTCCTCCGGCACTACACTGGTGACCCCGACGTGGATTTTTGTTAACGTGATTGTGTACAAAAACCAGCGAGCGAACATTACAATCCTGCAAAATGTCCGGGCGAGGAAGACGTTCAAACCAGCGGCAGCCATCACCATCCCCTGTCAGGGTAACGCGTGGTGCGCACACTCCCACTCTCAAGCTACCAGAGTTCTGGGACTCAACGCCTGCTGCATGGTTTGCTATTGTAGAGGCACATTTTAACAAAAGTGACATCGATGACGACGACGACCGGTACAACCATGCTGTGGCAATGTTGGGCAGCTCCACCGCAGCTCGAGTGGTAGGTTTTTTGTCTGCTCCCCCGACGACGAACAAATATGAGCGCCTCAAGGCCCTGCTTCTAGAGACATTTGAACTGTCCACTGCGGAGAGGGTGCGTCGCCTATTTGCCATGTCGGACTTGGGTGACGAGAGGCCTTCTGCGCGCATGGAGAGGATGCTAAACCTGCTCGGTACAGAAGACCCCATGATCCTCTTCACAGAGCTGTTCATGCGCACATTGCCAGCTCAAGTTAGGATGGCGCTGGCCAACACCGCCATCATGGAGCCCCGCGCCCTGGCCAGGGAGGCGGACCGGTTCGTCTTGGCCATGCCTCAACGGTCCCCCGACCTGCTCGCTCCCGCGGCCGCCCCGCCACCCGACCGTCGCAGGAGAGCGAAGGATGACGCCAGACCTTCTGGCCAGCAGGGTAACGCTGCGGGCCATTGTTTCTACCACGCCACTTTTGGCGCCAAGGCCAAACGGTGCCGCTCACCCTGCACCTTCGGACCGACGGGAAACGGCGGGGCCGGCACTCAGTAGTGGCCCTGAGCGCTGGCGTCACCAACAGGCTGCTCTTCATACAAGACACCGCCTCTGGTCGCAGTTTTCTTTGTGACACAGGTGCCCAGTGGAGCATCATTCCGGCAGAGAGATCGGATGTGGCGAAGGAGGAGCGTGGTCCGCAGTTGGCAGGCGCGGACGGCACACCTATCTGCTCTTATGGCACTAGGGCGGTGGACGTGTGCTTCGGAGGACAATGCTTTTCGTGGGATTTTGTCATAGCGGCTGTCACATTTCCCCTCCTTGGTGCGGATTTTCTGTGCGCCCACAACCTGTTGGTGGACGTGGGGAACAGGCGCCTGGTCAACTCACAGACTTTCGCTTCCTTCGCCTGTACGCAGGGGGAGGCGGTCTACAGCGGGTGGTCCAATACGCTCGCCGAAAGTGACCAGTACCTTCGGCTGCTCGCCGAATTCCCCGACCTTACCAAGCCCACCTTCTCCGCGCCCACGGTGAAACACGGAGTGGAGCACCACATCGAGACCGAGGGGCCTCCCCTCCACGCCAGGGCCAGGCGCCTCAACCCGGAGAAGCTGGCCATCGCCAGGGCGGAGTTTGCGCATATGGAGCAGGTGGGCATCGTTCGGCGCTCGAGCAGCCCCTGGGCGTCTCCCCTGCACATCGTCCCTAAGTCAGACGGCGGGTGGCGCCCATGTGGGGACTACCGCCGCCTCAACGACGCGTCCAAGCCTGACCGCTACCCGGTCCCACATGTCCAGGACTTTTCAGCGAACCTGGCAGGCAAACGCTTCTTCTCCAAAGTGGACCTGGTACGGGGGTACCATCAGGTGCCGGTGCACCCCGAGGATGTCCCTAAGACGGCCGTAATCACGCCATTTGGACTCTTCGAGTTTCTGCGGATGCCGTTCGGCCTGAAGAACGCGGCGCAGACCTTCCAACGCCTCATGCACTCGGTGCTCCGGGACCTACCATTCCTCTTCGTCTACTTGGATGACATCCTCGTCGCAAGCACCACGGAGGAGGAGCACCTGTCCCACCTCCGGGCCCTTTTCACACGGCTCAGCCAACATGGGCTGATTGTCAATCCGGCGAAGTGTGAGTTCGGACGGAACACCATCGACTTTCTCGGGCACCGGGTCTCCGCAGAGGGGGTGACCCCCCTCCCCTCGAAGGTGGAAGCTGTCGCTGCTTTCCCGCGCCCCAGCACAATCAGCGAGCTCAAGGGGTTCATCGGGATGGTAACCTTCTACTATCGCTTCCTCCACCACATCGCTCACATCCTGCGGCCTCTGTACGATGCCCAGAAGGGCAAGACTCTGAAGCAGCCGGTGGACTGGACGGCGGAGCGTGTCAAAGCCTTTCAGGACACCAAGGCGGCCCTGGCCCGCGCTGCCATGTTGGCCCACCCCTCGCCCTCGGCACCCACTGCTCTCACCACGGACGCCTCTGACTTTGCTGTGGGAGCGGTGTACGAACAGTGGGTTGGGGACGCCTGGCAGCCTCTTGCATTCTTCAGCCGCCAGCTGTCTCCCAGAGAGCAAAGGTACAGCACATTCGACAGGGAGCTCCTCGGGCTGTGGCTTGCTGTCAGACACTTCCGTTTTTTACTGGAGGGCCGCGAGTTTACGGCCTACGTGGACCACAAGCCACTCACGCACGCCATGTCCAAGGTGGCGGAGCCGTGGTCCGACCGCCAACAGCGCCAGCTCGCCTACATATCCGAGTTCACCACAGACATCCAGCACGTTGCTGGGAAGTCCAACCAGGTCGCGGATTGTCTCTCCAGGGCGGTGGTTGGTGCGGTCCAACTGGGTTTGGACTACGCGCGCATGGCTGCAGACCAGGCCGCCGACCCCGCCGTCCAGGCTCTCAAGTTGTCGGACACAGGACTGCGCCTAGAAGAGGTGGTTTTCGGTGACGCAGGGGCCACGCTCCTGTGCGACGTCTCCATGGGTCAGCCACGACCGGTGGTCCCCGCCAACTGGAGGCGCCCCGCCTTCGAGGCGATACACGGCTTGTCTCACCCTGGTAGGAAACCGTCCTCGCGGCTGGTGTCAGAGAAATTCGTCTGGCATGGGCTCAAGAGGGATGTGAGGGCCTGGGTAGACACGTGCATCGCCTGCCAGCGCGCCAAGGTGCATCGACACGTCAAGGCCCCCCTGGAGCAGTTCTCTGTGCCTGAGCGGAGGTTCGATCATGTAAACGTGGACCTGGTAGGGCCGCTGCCCCCCTCGCACGGATACACCTATCTCTTTACCATGGTGGACAGGACGACTCGCTGGCCGGAGGCAGTTCCGCTCTCCTCAACGACAGCCCCCGACCTGGCCCGGGCGTTCATCGCGGTGTGGGTCTCCCGCTACGGCACCCCTGCTGATCTCTCCTCTGACCGTGGCTCACAGTTTACTTCAGAGCTGTGGGCAGCGGTGGCGGAGAATCTGGGGGTCAAGCTCCACCGCACAACCGCCTATCACCCGCAGGCGAACGGGCTCTGTGAGCGTTTCCATCGATCCATGAAGGCCGCCCTTCGAGCCAGCCTCACGGACAGCAACTGGCTTGACAAGCTGCCGTGGGTCATGCTGGGGCTCAGGACAGCGCCTAAGGAGGACCTCCAGTCGTCGTCCGCTGAGCTGGTGTTTGGACAGCCGCTGCGGGTCCCCGGTGACTTCATTCCCAAGTCAACGGAGCCCTGGTCCGCCGCCGCTCAGCGCGCCTCCCTGCTGGACAGCGCCAGGACCTTCGTCCCGGTCCCGACTACGCAGCATGGTGTCCCTACTTCGAGGGTGCCCCCGGAGCTGCACTCGGCGAGGTTCGTTTTCATTCGTCATGATGGCCACAGGACTCCACTACGTCCTCCTTATGACGGGCCTTTCCGTGTCATCGAGGCCGGAGCCAAGAACTTCATGGTTGACATGGGGGGTAGGCCTGAGTGTGTGTCCGTTGATCGCCTCAAACCGGCCCACTTGGACCTTGAACTGCCCCTGGACTTGGCCCTGCCACCGCGCAGAGGCCGGCCTCCAGTCCTACCTCCCCTGCAGCGCCCTGGCCATTCCCCCCTCCGACCCCGACAACCCCCCGCAGCTCGCGAGCCCCCGGTCGTCACTGCCCCCCGTCCTTCCCTGCAGGAGGACGTGATGGGCGATGTCACACCTCCTCCCGCACCTCCTGACTTTACCTACGATCGTAGGGGCCGGGCCATACGCCCTCCTCGCCGTGAGGATTTCCAATATTGAGGTGAACACTGGGGGGGCTGGTGTAGTGACTACATTATGGGTTCATGTTCTCCTCTTACTGTTGGTTGTGTAGTGGGAGGGAACCAGTTCTGGCACTAGGGGCAGAGGGGAGGATTATTAACGTTGCAACTTCCTGTTTAGATACAAGAGTTTTGGTGATCGATTTCCTGGTCCTGTACGGAGTGTACAAGTTGTTATTTTGATTAAACAGTTATCATTACGTTGCCTACGTCTTTCCTTTTTCCTCCGGCACTACAAATTTCAGAATGTTTTGTGACAAATGAATTAGGCAGTTAAATGGAGCAGTGTTATATGTACAGTACCCTAACCCTAACCCTAACCCTACCCTAAGGTCCCTTATACAATTCACAATACATATATTAAAAAATGTACGCAGTCACAATGCGTACCATTGATGCTGATGAGATGATTTGAGCACCTGCTATTTGTAATAATGTGTGTCAATTCTGTTGACTTCTACCAAAGTGAGGTGATTTTAGTTGCCAATGCATCTGTTTTTAGTTTCCCAGCTTTTGGAGTTGTAAAATAAATTAACTAATTGTTTTTCTCATTAATTTCTTTAAAAGCCTTTAAAATGGTTGGTTTCAGGCCAGCTCTTCCACTACCCCAGATAGGCGTTTGCTGTTTGCACTTCCCCACATGGATTTATATAGGAACATATTGGTGTAAGAGACATTGCTTGAACCAATCCACAGGCTGTTAAATCAATGTGACACAATGATAGTTACCAGTAGGCTATGTCATACACTTTCAGAGCAGGGGAGGCTGATGGAGGTAGAAATCGGAGGATGTGCTTATTGGAATGCATGGAACAGATTGTTTGACACCATTCCTTATTCAGTTCCAGTCATTACAAAGAGCCCATCCTCCAACTTCTGCTAGTACAAGCTACTTACCCAATCATAACCCAAAATATGAGATTGTTTACAAGCAATGGAGTAAAAAAGAAAAATTAATTGTAAACAATGTAAACAAACAATGGTAACCTTTTATTTTACAGTCCTGTTTCAGCTGGTATTTACAAACAAGCAACATTTCATTAAAACTCTTTAAAACGATATGTTTTATAAAATGGAGGCAATCAAGATGAATGTATTGTATTGATGAGATTAACGACTGTAGCATCTATACATTGTTTTACCACAAGCAGAGGAAAAGCAGGATCAACTGGTGAAGAACATCAGTTACCAACTAGTTCATTGCCTCGTCCAAAACAGAAGAAAGAGATGTTTTACTAATGTCAAACTACAAGGATAATATATAGACGTGTGTCCTGGACACAGTTTAAGCCTCAACCAGGACTAAAAAGCATCTTCAATGGAGATTTTCCATTAAGGGTGTGATTTCATCCAGTACTAGGCTTAATATGTGTCTGGAAAATAAAAATAAAACGTAATACAAAAGTATTAACAATAAACAAACAATACATATTTACGTGGATTTGATGGCATTGAATGGTTATAAACAAAACTGTGAGGAAATGCTTTCACAACATCCCCAAAGGGAAGTTAATGTCTTCAGCGGTAGAAGAGCATCACAGCGGCCTCAGTCATCTCCCTTGATGCACTCCAGCCCACGTTTGTGCCGTAGCCGTCCCAGTCAAAGGATGTGAAGTCACCACACATTTTAGGGTGGTCTAGGACCATGCCACCAATACAGTACTGCATACAAACACAAACACACACACACACGCACACACACACACACACACACACACACACACACACACACACACACACAGGGAATGAGAGAGACACACATACACAGTGGTTATGAAGCAAATAAATGTGCATGTACATTCACTGGCCTTCGCAGGTGCGCACACACAGCAATGTTTTTGCATTATTCACAGAATGTCTCTCGTAGGGTAACATGTTGACTCACGTGTTCAGTGTTATAGCCACTGGTAGGTTTGACTCCAGAGCAGATGGCCATGGCTGCCCGTTGGTTATTTATGGCTCTGAATGTGATGAAGCCTGCCTGGAATTCCGCTTTAATAGAAACACACCATTTGTAGTCACAACAACTCTCACAAAGATTCAGAATGCAGCTGGGTATTAAAAGGTGTATGATGCAGCTTCTGACCACAAGGGGTCACCAAAGTTACACGGTGCTCCTTTAGATTAAAAGATTAATCCTTTAGATTAAAAGTAGATCTTTAAGAGCCTCCTACTTCTTGAATTGGGTCCGTAAAAGTTTCTGGTGGTCTCCTCGTCTCCATGGTCGTACACTATGGGGACGGACGGCCCTCTGTTGCTGATCGAACCCACGTTGTACCTCACAGGGTAGCGCTGGAATACACAATGTGTCACGTCATACCCCGAGGAAATATGGCTGCATCTGAGTGTGTGTGTGTGTGTGTGTGTGTGTCTGTGTGTGTGTGTGTGTGTGTGTGTGTGTGTGTGTGTGCGTGTGTGTGCGTGTGTGTGTGTGTGTGTGTGTGTATGTGTGTGTGTGTATGTGTGTGTCTGTGTGTGTGTGTGTGTGTGTGAGACAGTGAGACGGTACCGTGAAGAGTTGATAGAGGTTTCCTCCATATAAAGTGAGGAAGCGTCTCTCAGTGTGGTAGCGTAAGATGGAGGCCAGATTCCAGTGTTCCATTGGTGAGTTGTTTGGAACGTGCCACACCGACATGTCCTCTGCTGTGATGTCATAATACCCAGGATTCTGAGGGGGAAAACAGGAAGTGTGGATAAGCTAGGTCTGTTGTTTAGCCCAACAATGTTATGACTAAAGGTAATTGCAGGAGGCTGCGGGAGGCTTTACAATTAGCCCGTCCTCCAATTTCTACCTACATGACCCTCCTGTGGTGTACATGTGGTCTGGACTGAGGTTGTAGATGAGCACAAGCTAAAGCCTGAAGGTGCCATGCATTAATTACATTTTGTATCTCTATCCCTATTTACCAAAACGGTCATCATTATTATTTCATTCATATTTTTGTTACTTTCGTAAATTTGACTGAACCTCATCTAAACACTCCAGCACATCAAGTGACAGTGAATCACCAACATTTAGATCAACGGCCACTCAAAACACAGAAGATGAAAGTGTGGCTGTGGCACTCTCTGGTATGAGTTGATGAAACGTTTAGCCATGCCCTGAGTTACTCTTTCTGCTGTGTTGTTTAGTGGAGCAGCTCTACCTTGAAGTCGTCAGAGGTGGCGCCCTCTGGTGTCCCGAAGGTGGCTCTGTTGGCCCAGTTCCCGTCCCCGTCAGGCACGTTGGGGTTGTTACCCTGCTGGCTGGACCAACGGTCACCTGTCGTGCACTTCCCATACAGGTTGTTCTCGTGCACGCTCGCCACGAGTGTCCAGCCGCCGCCATTGGTGGTCATGTCACAGAACGTCTGGTAGACCACCCCGCTGGCCGTGGTCAGGTGGTACAGCCCGTCTGAAACAGAGATTCAGATATCAAGACAGATTAGGCAACATCCCAAAATTGCTGAGCCCCAATAACGACAATCTCAGCAGATTTGCGTTTAACAGATTACGGTGGTTTAACAGATTACGGTGGTTGAACAGATTATGGTGGTTGCCGGGAGACCAGGGTTCCAATATTCAAGTTCTGACATTTTCAAATAAAATATTTCCTAATTAATTTGAGAGAGCAAGAGAGTCTTCTTTATATTTTAAGAAATTTATAATTTATGTTTTATTTTGTTTTATTAAAGGAAAAAATAACTCCTTGAGAAATTGTAGCATTTGTACTCGTTTGTAAAGACATAATTACTATTTATCTATTTTTATATTTTCTCTTCCACCAATCAACACCACTGGGTGGTGACAGAGGCAGTTACAGAGTACAGAGGCATGGATCAGTGTCACAGGTGGATCAGGCATCATTCCACTACAACGTGTCCCTTACCTTCAGTTTGGTCATATCTGTCCTTTATTTCCTTACAGCTCCTGCCAACAAAAAGGGTCCTGTTCCTCAGCTTCTCTAAAAGGGCAAAGTTCGTTCTGGCAACTACTCGTACTCCTGCATTCAAACGAACTTCTGAAAAATATTTAAGAAAATATGGAGGTAAATGTGTTTGTGTGTGTTTGTGTGTGTGTGTGTGTGTGTGTGTGTGTGTGTGTGTGTGTGTGTCAAAGTGTTGTTAGTTTAATTATCGGCTATGAAGCCACTGAAATAATTAGATCAGTTTACATGAGTAGAGAAAGATGTGTTAACAACACATATGTTACAACACGTGTCATTACAATAACTATGAAGCATATTGCTGCACATGTAACAAGCCGTAGAGGTGATCTCATACCCAGTTCAGGAGTAGTGATGTCTTGTGGTGACACGTGTTGCACCATCGCTAGCGGGACGAGGAGGAGGAGGAGGAGAGGAGCGCTGCTCGTCATGTCTGTCAGGACCAGGGGAGACAGATCCATCAGCCAATCACACCACACTGTCAGATACACACTTAACGGAGGCCTATACATACAACATGTACCTTTTGTGTTTGTTTTCCTATTTTATTTATTGATGTAAGATTTGCACGCACAATGACAAATGAAAGACTAAATGAAAAGAAAAGACAGATTGTGCAGAGGAGGTTAAGAACCCTGGTAGGGCTTGCCACGGCCTTCCCTTCAAAGTAAGGGAAAAATAATACAAATAAATACAATGGAAAATGTATAAACTATTAATAATACAATGTCTACCTCCACCAGCCTCCCCTGATGTACTAGTCTCACAAGACTTATCAAAAATATACCTATAATGTCCTTTAGCGGCGTTGATGGAATACCCCCCTGGTCTCTCTTGAAAAGCAGACTTGTTCTCAACCTAACCTGGAAAAGGTCAAATAAACCTGTGGTGTTTACCTGCAGTGTTGAGGTGGTCTCTGAGAAGAACCTGTGGCGTGTCTGTGTCCAGGTGGAGGTGTGATGCCGACCCCGGGAGATGCTTCTATTTATATCCATCAGTCACACAGGCTCTGAACCACCTGTGTCCCATCCACGTGCTCTTATCTGCTGAGTCTGAGCAGTGGAACTGTCAACAAGGAAGTATCGTAATCAATAACAGTTGTGTCTGAGCGATGGAACTGCCAACAAGGAAGTATCGTAATCAATAACAGTTGTGTGTGAGGGCATTTACAGGAAAGCCCTCCCACAACATGAGGCTAATAAAGTAGAATAAGGCACAAAGGTGGACTTTAGTGGCACTAAGCAAGATTTTGATTTTGGTCCTTCCTGTCACGTTTTGTCAACAGCGGGATGGAGGGGGAGTACTAGCACAGTTTTTGATTGATGGGTATTTTGTCCACGGGGTACTGGAGTTTTTGACTGATGGGTGGTAGTTTGCAGTGAATCGACGGCAAAAGTGTGGCCCCCTCTAGCGGTTGTGACCCTAAGCGACCGCATAGACTGCTCATGCCAGTGGCCGGCCCTGGCATAAGGGGTTGAAAGGCAGACAAGTCTGACTGATGTTTATTGATATTCACATCACAATGCAGTCATAATTAAGATTATAAGGGTCATACGTTAACCGTGATTGATATTGCCCTTGCATGTATATATTTCTTTAAAAAGTTGAAGTCTTTAAGTTTTCAAGAATTCAATCCATTCAAATAGTCACGTTGTGATGTTCTTCACATCATAATAAAGATTGCCTTCCTGGTTGATTATCAGTAAAGGTAATTAGAGAATAAAGGTCATTAGAGGGTAAAGGTCATTAGAGGCTCGGCCTGATCTGACACCAGACTATATTTCCGACCTTTGAACCTGATATTGAGTCGACACGGTTTAATGAAAGATCATCAAGTTCCTTTATTGCTACTTTGACCCTTAACCCGGCCGTTAATGTAGCCTAGCCTAATGTAGCCTAGCCTAATTAACGGTAAGTTAACCCTTGTAAAGGAGTGGCCCTTCACTAAAGACAGTCACCATATTAAACTGTTCCATTCAATGATTTCAAAGTGTAAAGTGTGAGTGTTTCACTTACCATTTGCTAACTCTTCAGTGTTATGGTAGTGCCATTCTATCCATTGCAGTCATGTCACGTGTTGGTTGTTTTGTCTTCCCCTTGTCTAAAGCTAGATTGTGAAGCTGATTCTAATTGAAATTGAGCACATGCTATTTATCATAGGTGTGTCAATTCTGTTCACCAAAGTGAGCCACACGTTTAGTTGCCTATGCATCTGGTCTGTTTCAGGCCAGCTCTTCCACGACCCCAGAGAGGTGTTTGCTGTGTCCTACTCTGCACCCTTTTCCTGAAGTGTGCACTTGTGCACTTCCCCACATGGATTTACAATCTTTACAGGAAAAGATTGGTGTAAGAGACATTGCTTACACCAATCCACATGGTGTTAAATCGATGTGACACAATGATAGTTACCAGTATGTCAACACAGAGAGGGGTCTGGCCCGTACAGTTTCAGCTTTCCAAGCCACCATGCAAGGCGCCAGCCTGTGTGTCTGTGTGTGTGTGTGTGTGTGTGTGTGTGTCTGTGTGTCTGTGTGTGTGTGTGTGTGTGTGTGTGTGTGTGTGTGTGTGTGTGTGAGTGAGCACGTATATCAACATTTCCGTGATTGTGCCAAACAACTTTTAATAACTTACATAAAATGCTTGAAATGTATGTATGTGTGTGTGGGGGGGGGGGGGGGGGGGGGGGGGGGGGAGGAGGGAGGAGAAGAGAAGAGGGGGGGGAGGAGAAGAGAAGGTAGAATTGTCCAAGGTAAATAGAAATGCTGAAGGATGGCTAGTGAGTTGGGGGATGGACAGACAGAGGAAGAGGAAGAGAAGAAAGAGAAGAGGGGGGTTTTAACCCCCCCCCATCCTTCAGCCGTCCCTCCCCCACCCTCTTCTCTCTGTCTTCTCTTCCTCTTCTTCTATCTGTCCATCCCCCTTAACTCACTACCCATCCTTCAGCATGTCTATTTACCTTGGGCAATTCTACCTTCTCTTCTCCTCCCCCTCCCCCTCTTTTACCCCCCTCTTCTTTTCAATGCCTCCAAACTTCTCTCTTGGACTATTCAATTCCAAATTCAATTAAAATGTTATGTTATGAACTAGGTACAGTGTTGTAACGATTTGCAAATGGTAGAAGTATGAATGACGGATTAGGGAGCTAAATGTTTACTTTAGCAGCTATCAGTGATTTTATGGCTAATACAAAGGAAGGGGGTGGAGGGAGGGAGGGAGGGGGTGGAGGGATGTGTTGGGACATGTACTCAGACCCCCTTTCAAGGCCAGTGATAATGGTGCTAGTGAAGGTGCCAGGCAGTCTCCTGGATATCAGAGATCAGGGGGGGCTGATTAACTGGCCTGAACAGTTCAAAAGGTCGTCACTGGGCAGAGGAGCCGAGCCGGAGCCAGACAGCAGAGGAGGAGGAGGAGAGGAGGAGGAGGAGGAGTGACATATCGATGAGTAGCTTATCTTTGTCCACGGAATTATATAGAGCAGTGATTTAACCCTGTCCTCCACTACTCTCTCCCTCTCTGCCTCTCCTACTAAATATTGACAATACGACCTTAACTCATTTAGTGTCGAAGGTGAATAAAGTCAGGCCAGATTGTCACAGTAGAGTGCCACGGGTGACTTTATTCACCAAAAATGCATCAATTATGATGCCACATTTTGTAGCCAATCGAAGTATTGTTGTTAGGTAGATACCACATAAAACACATGGCACTGTAAATCAGAATCTGAATGTATATTTGCACATACAGGAAATTGACTTGGTGAGGTTGGTGCATATGACGTAAAAAAACAACAATACATCAGCAAAAATAATTTGAAGAGACAACGGCTGTGGCTCAGGAGGTAGAGCCAGCGTCTAATGATCGCAAGTTCGGCGGTTTGATTCCCGGCTGGCCACGTGTCGAGGTGTCCTTGGGCAAGACACTGAACCCCAAATTGCTCCCAGTGAGCGGGCCGGCGCCTTGCATGGTAGCAGTAAAGTGCAGTCCATTTACATCCTTCTCTTAATTATCCGCCCTCTTTCTCTCTGCTCCCCCCCCTCCAGTCGGACAGTGATGGCTACCTATCGGGAGTTGGATCATTTTCGCCGTGGCAACAAGGCGGCATGAGCACCTGCCTGTCGAACACCCTCACGCAGCGAGATCTAGCCATGGCTGCAAAGCCTTCTGGGGGATGTTCCTGTGTATGAAAGGTTGTGTGTGAGGTGTTAAGGCTATACTCATGTGAAAACACACATTGTTCAAGCACGTTTTTTCCTTAAAATAGTTCATTTCTTTCCCCTCTTCCAATTCTGAGGATGTGAGTTTATGAAAAATAAAGAGTAGTTATGGCTCTCACATTCTTGTCCCTGTCCTTTATTGCTTTTATAGCAACACAGCAGCCCAACCACTGATATACAGTGGCTTCGGAAAGTATTCTGACCCGCTTCACGTTTTCAGTTATAGACTAGAGTATATCCAAATGACGTTGGATTTAGAAGACAACGCCACCAAGAAGGAGGGAACCAGGTGTGCTCTATGGATCACATTTCTATCTGCAAAGCTTGTTCTAAGTTAGTCTTCTATATCCAATCTCGTTTGGATACTCTAGTCTATAGAATGATGTAGAAGCCGCACACTCTAGTACCAGATGCAGAAGTGTCGATTTTAATTGGCAAAGGCTACGGCCAAAACCGTTGTCAATTAAAATATTTTGCATCTGGAACTTGTGTGGCGGCTTCTACTTCATTCAATAGTATTCTGCTCCGTCACCAGCACCTCACCTAAGTTTTCTGCGGTGTGTGTTCTCTTCTTTTTCAATTATACTCTAGTCTATAACAGAAAACGTGAAGGGGGTCAGAATACTTTCCGAAGCCACTGTACATCAGTGGTTGGGCTGCTGTGTTGCTACAAAAGTAATAAAGGAGAGAGGACAAGAATATATGAACGCCACAAAGACCCTTATTTTTCATACACACATCCTCACAACACATTGGACTCAGCTGCACTCAGGCTAATTGAGTCTTAATTGGACCGACATTGGAATGTGAGGCATGTTTGGTGATCAATAATTTCAAAACACACAGGATATTAAGATATTATTATTATTCAGACATGAACATACAATTTAAAAGTTTAAAATGTTTGCATTATGGTTTTTGGTTTGGTAGTCATTGGGAAAAGTCTGTTATCCCCATAATAAAAAAGCACATTGTTATTGGCATTATTGTCGTCATGCATAAATGATGTACATCTCTAACACGTATCATGACAATGTCATCTGAAAAACATTTCTCAAAACAAGTCAACAATTATAATTTTTTAGTAGCCGAGTTGTAGCTGTGTGTAAAATAACAAAATAGCAGTCCGAAATAGGCTGACAAACATTCATATTTACATTCACTTCTAAAAGAAAAACTCAAAACAAAATGTGCTGTTAAGAAACAAAGTGCATTAATTTCACTATTTGGAATCCCGGAAGACCGCGCCACTCTAACTAGTAAACAAGCTGATATTGTGGCCTATGCCTCACTATTGGCTCGTCGCAGGATACTGTTAGATTGGAAGTCCCCTAATCCTCCATCATTTAAGGTCTGGCTTAAAGACCTTGTCTTTTTCCTCAAACTAGAAAAAATTAAATTTACTCTCAGGAGCTCCGTAGACCATTTTTATAAGAAATGGCAATGCTTGATAAATTACTTTACCGACCTTCAAACACTCCCCCCTGATTGAGAGAAGAATTTAGTGCTAGGTTTTCCTTAATATTAATATGGCCAAGTCTTTTCCCCATTTTTTTTATCGTATTATAATATACTGTACTGTATTGCATTGTACCTCTTTTTATTTTTATTATTTATTTATTTATTTTATTTTCTATTTTCTTATCCTTTACAATGGTGTATATGATGTATGCATACATTTTGCCGCTGTGATTTATTGCTGTATTTTTCATTCTGGAATCAAAATTGAATGTGCACAGAACCTGTATTTGTTAGGCTTTTCAAGGTAGGGGTGGGAGGGAACGGGAGGGGGGAGGGAAAGGGTATCATTTGTTTAAAAAAAGAAAAAAACCTGAAGGGAAGAATTGTTGATGATTACTCATGTCTGTCTTGTCTACCCTTCAATAAAAATCATTATAATAATAATTTAAAAAAAGAAACAAAGTGCAGAGGCATGCATTTAAAAAACAAAAAACAAAAACCACACTGCAAATAACAATAAGTGACAAAAACACGAACAAAAATAATAAATAAACCAGAAACTCACAGAATACATTTTAAAAAGCACACGAGTCGGCCTGTTCCAAACTACTAGTCCACAGTGCGGTGCATCGTAGCACACTTGTTGCACACTTGTTGCACACTTGTCGTCCGCTTCTCTTCGCCACACAGCTGTAGCCTACCCTACGGCGACTGGGTGTACACGGAGCTGTAGGCGCTATCAACCTGGGGACAGAAGCGCTTGGTGTGCGCCTGGGCCCCTGTGGCCCCGCAGAGTGGACAGACATACTGCCACAAGAAGGGGCAGAGCACGTTCCCGTCTTTGTCCTTGAGCCAGTGGTTGGTGAACACCCCCCCAGCCTCGCCGTTGTGGCGGCAGAAGCTGCAGAACTTGCGAGAGGAGCGGTGTCTCCCGGGTCTGTGCGCAGGCAGCGCAGGGTCTCCCTGGCCGGACTAGAAGAGGATCTGCCGGGTCTGCGCGCTGGGGCTTCGCCATTCCTGAGAGTAGCCTGGCCAAGCCAGACTGGATCAACCTGTCCAATAGCGTAGTTCCACCTCTGTTAGCTTGGGCGGCCCTGCTTATGTACAGTGACAATATAGTCCCAGCTGCCACTATGGTCATCATGGGACTTGGCATCGCCCTGCACTATGACCTTTCTCTGCTGCCCACCTACCCCAGCTGGTTCAAAGCCCAGCGGTCGATACTTACAGTTGTGGCTTTGTTATCCCTGCTGGCCACACTGGTTCTCAGGGGAATATACCCAGAGAAGAAGATATTCTCAGAGCAATAAATTATGCTGCACAGCACAATTATATAGCCTAATGTAAAACACAATGTTTTATATTAGTGTTCTCTGATGGACAAAGAGTATGGGATGGGTGATTGAAGACCTGCATGGTATGTTATAGAAGCATATGTTTGTATCTGTTATTTATTTATGTACTTGTATGGTATGCTGAATGACAGCCAGGCATATACCATGTACTTGTTCATTTCTACTCACCTCAGCATCTCTGTAAACACCTAAAGGGGAGAAAGACTGTTTCATGATGTAGGTGCAGGTAAGATGAAAGCACAGGTGGGTATACCTGCTGGGCATTGCTGCCTGTCGCACCTCCGACGGTGCCAGTGGGCTGACTGCAGGGTCGTCAGCCGGGAGCCACCCTTCACTGATGTTTGCTCCTTTAATCCCGGAACATCTCAAGGTGGTGGAGCAGTGACAGGGACGTCTCCCTGCCACTCCCTGCAGCCAGCCCTAGGATCCTCCTTTCCCCCACGCCTTGTCCTTTCTTCTGAGCCAGAGCCAGAAGCTCCCTTGTTCAGCCTCCTCCGCCAGGTCTATTGAAAATGAATGTGTTTGAAAAGATTTGCAATTTCATTTCAAGGAGGAAGGTATTACTACGGTCCTAATTGAGGTAATCTATTACTTGGGGTATCCAGCGCAAGAAGTACCATCATGAGCAATGTAAGTGTTTATCAGTCATTAGTGCCTTTGAATGATCTCAGAGACCTGATTTGTAAGAACCAGTGACTTAATCCCCCTTTTAAACCTGAAGGTCATGAGTTGGAAGATGAACAGGTTAATCTGGAGTCCCTGGTAATCCAGAGCACATAACTGAACTGACTCACTTTCCCTTCAGAATGCAACATCATTGAATTGTGTATTTATATATTTTCCAAAACAGGTTTATATATATTTTAATATGGCTATAACATGACAAGACTGGAGGCTGACAGAACATACCTTAGATGTAATTACAGCAATTCATAATTCATCAGGCACACAAATGTTTATGAAAATGTATTTAAGTTTAAGAATGCATTCAACACAACTTTTTTTTATTAAAATACTTTTTAATGTTTTTTAAATGTAAACAGAAGTATCTAATTTAACAAAACTTTGGCAAAAAGGCAAGACAAATGGGTGCAGAAACACATCGAGATCTGTCCAAATCACATAGCAAAGGCACATTATCTTCTTTTCACCAACACAAAATGTGCAAAAGAACATCCTCTCATATTCCCTCCTTCCAACATTAGTACATAGTAATTTTTCATTCAACCCGGCACTCAAAGTTAGAATCCCACAAGTACATTTTGTTTTGTGTATCACTTAAAATATTGTACAACCCCTCCGTTGTTTACTATGTAAAATATTGCATTATCTCACGTCTGTGCAGATTTCTATCTGAATCTGAAGCTCACCTTTTAACTAATGATGTCTTTCACACCTAACAGGTAACTTGGTAAACATGAAGAAAATGGAGTCCAGGATTTGGTAGGTTCCCAGGTAAACGTGTTTCTTCCACATACCCTCAAAATGTCACTGAAATTAGGACGGATATATTTGGAAATAATCTGACACTCCTCCTCACCATGTACATGTAGAGCCCACTCGCACATACACAGAGGTAGACACACACTGATACACCTCTGCTGCTCATTTAGAGATGCCCAGCCCAGACCTCATGTACTCGTACACAACATAGCTGATGCTGACTGCAGGGATGACCTTCATGAAGTTGGGTAGGATTCCACGGTACAGTCCAAAGAACCCCTCCTGCTCCAGAATATTCCTCACCAACCGGTTCATATTCATCTGTTCTGAACCTTCGATGGATGCTAATATAAAACGGAGAATCACATGAAATCAGAACTTTTTCTGTAACACGGTATATTATGGCATGTTATTGACTTATTAAAACCATCACCATAGGATTGCAGTGTTCCTACAGTTATATCGCTTGTTTTTGTATACCAGTTGTAGAAGCAATGTTTATACTTATTGAACGTATTGTGTGTATTTAGTGTGGTTTTAGGATGTTTCACGTATGTTGTACACAAGGTGGCAGTATCACTGGGGCGATCATGGGTCACATATACTGTACATGCTTAATGAAGCAGGTACGGGTTTTGAGTGTCTCAATAGAGTGACAGGCAGTAGAGTGATTGAAGTGTTTGAGTAATCTCCGGGATGTTTTACCTTGTGCCTGCATCCTGGTTCGGATCAGAGCCAGAGGGTAACTGGCCAGCTGGCCGCAGGCGCTGGAGATGGTACCACACCCCAACAGAACCAGAATACCAGGGTTGGCTGTGTCTTTGGCATACCGGGCCAGCCAGGCGTTCTTCAGGCTCTGAGTGTTAACGACAAAGAGGTCACAACCACATTCATTTCCCAGTCGTCTACAGGTGAACACCATCAAACTGTTTTGAGAACAATGCCACTGAGTCATTTATCCAAACACTTATACAGGAGGTAATACTGATAATGGAAATAATTGAGTAGACTTCATTGTGTTGTTTGTATATACGGTACTTGATCATTTACAATGTGTGTATTGTTGTACTCAAGTGGCTGACAAAAGGCAACTGTGTATTTTAAATGTGTCAAATAAAATAATTCATTCATTCAATCATTCAGAGTGAAGTGGTTGGGCACACACCTCGTACACAGCCAGATCTATCCCAGCATAGGGAATGATGCCCAGGATGTTGGGGATGTAGCCCTTGTGGAAGGCCTTCACTCCCTCCTTCTTCAGGATCTTCTTGGCACAGTCAAACATTCCAGTATACTGTCCGGTCTTCCTTAGTGTTAGTCTGGTCTTCATCACCTTATAGGACGAAGAAGAAGAGAGAGTATCTTCAGGGAATTGTCAGAGCACCCCACTTTTTTCTCCACCTTTGTCCTTTCCATAGTACCCCCCCCCCCCCCCCCACTCCTTTCTTTCACTTCCCTCCCTCTCCCCCTTCCCTCACCTCCATAGGGTAGATGGCTGTCTGGGCGGATGCCCCGGCCAGTGACCCCGCGATAAACCTCTCGTGGGTCTTGACCTTCCCTCCGTCACTGGAGAGCAACTTCTTGTACTGTCAGAGTACAAGATAACAAGTGCATATTTATATGATGGATACTAATACAATTTAAAATATAGACAGCATCAGGTCAATTATGTGTCAATCCGCTGTGTTAGTTCACCTGCTCATAGGCCATGAACTTAATGGCGGTATCAGGGGCGATCTTCAGGACGTTGACCCCGTTCCCCCTCCACATAGAGGCAATGCCGCCCTCCACTGCTTGAAGCCCCCTACTAGAGTCATCTTATTGGTCGGCGAGGCTTGCACCTGTAAATACAAAAATCACAGGTGAGAAAGGAAAATAGGCTACACACTTCAGATGCACTTCACATTAATGGCCGGTTTTCTGAACCGAGATTCAACTTTATTCAGGACTAAATTACCATGTTCGATCTCCATTGAATGTGCTGCCCTGTGTCTAGTCCAGGATTAGGCTTAATCTGGGTCCAGAAAACCAGTAATGAAATGAGTTAGTAGTAACCAATGAGGAACATGCAAAATGCATTTATTTAACATATGCTGCAGAGTGTACGTAGCTGTACATACCTGCATGAACACCTTCATCCTGTCTAGGGGGGCGGTGCCAGTGCGAGAGACGGCCCCTGCCATGGCGCCAGCTGCCAGCTGCTTCCACCACACTCCTGTGGTCTTCTCCTCCTCAGTGAACTCATCAGGGATGGTGAGACTGTCCCCGATATCCAGCACCTATTACAAAACATGTAAACTGTTTAGATTAGAACATGATCACACACACACACACACACGTACAAACGGTCTATATCGTAGTATAACGCGTGCACACAGTCACACACGCGGGTCACAATATTCTGACGGTAGGGACAATGAATATGTTTGGCACTAACAATGCGAAATGCTTTTTAAATGTGTCTGTGACAACACAAAATATAGGCAATACTCACTGTAACAAAATGTATGAAATGCTCTAAAACGTTCATTAAAGTTTTCCTTTTATTTATTTATTTAAATGATATGCGTCATGACAGAACACAGGACAACGTAGCACAGGCAGTAGACTACAACAAGAACATGGAAGATGTTTTCGAGCCCCAAATTATCGAGAAGGTCATATCCTATGCACTTGCCGCAATCAAACCATATTGAGTTTATCTGTAGAAAATACAGGTCGCACCTCCATAGATTCTAAACGTGGCTCCATCCATGCCGCTTGACGTGCGCAAGAGTGGGCTACAAGAGTTTCGTTTCCACCTTCTAATGTGGTGATGTCAAATGGTGACACATGTAAAATGAGCCTACTAAGGTAAAGGTTCCGAGAAAGTACCTATTCTCAAATTACTTTAAAAAACTTATTTTTATGCTATAGTACGGAAGAGTATTAGGGCCACCAACACAAGTTATTGATTTATTTTCCGAAAGGGGGGGGGGGTTATATTCTGAGTTTAAAGTCAGAATTTCTGAGATTAAAGTCAGAATTTCTGAGAAAAAAGTCTGAATTTCTGAGATAAAAAGTCAGAATTTCTGAGATAAAAAGTCAGAATTTCTGAGTTAAAAAGTCTAGTGTTACAACTCTCTGGTATGAGTCTCCTAGTGTTACAACTCTCTGGTAGAAATCAAACAGGCCCAAACCCTTAAAATATTTAAATCTAAGCTAAAAACCTTCATGTTTTGCACCAGTTATGATTAAACACAAACACTTCTATCAATGTCTTTTTTCCATTAACTATTGTCTTTTTAAATGTTTTATCTATTTACTTCTTATATTTGCTTTTATTCATTGTAATTTTTATTTTCTTATGCTCCTCTTGCTGTATTTTTAAATAATGCATGTAAAGCACTTTGAATTGCCCCTGTTGTATGAAATGTGCTATACAAATAAACTTGCCTTGCCTTGCCTTGCCTTGCCTTGCCTTGCCTGGTATGAGTCTCCTAGTGTTACAACTCTCTGGTATGAGTCTCCTAGTGTTACAACTCTCTGATATGAGTCTCCTAGTGTTACAACTCTCTGATATGAGTCTCCTAGTGTTACAGCTCTCTGGTATGAGTCTCCTAGTGTTACAACTCTCTGGTATAAGTCTCCTAGCGTTACAACTCTCTGGTATGAGTCTCCTAGTGTTACAACTCTCTGATATGAGTCTCCTAGTGTTACAACTCTCTGGTATGAGTCTCCTAGTGTTACAACTCTCTGGTATGAGTCTCCTAGTGTTACAACTCTCTGGTATGAGTCTCCTAGTTACAACTCTCTGGTATGAGTCTCCTAGTTACAACTCTCTGGTATGAGTCTCCTAGCGTTACAGCTCTCTGATATGAGTTGATGAAACGTTTAGCCATGCCCTGAGTTACTCTTTCTGCTGTGTTGTTAAGTGGAGCAGCTCTACCTTGAAGTCGTCAGAGGTGGCGCCCTCTGGTGTTCCGAAGGTGGCTCTGTTGGCCCAGTTCCCGTCCCCGTCAGGCACGTTGGGGTTGTTACCCTGCTGGCTGGACCAACGGTCACCTTGAGAGTGTGAAGCAACATTTTGTGTGGTTATTGCAAATCAACGAAGCTATTAAGACTGATATCCTCAATATGTAATAAACCGGTGGTTGTACTCACTGGCTCCAGGTCTCTGTGTAGAGACAGCATGTCAGACATTCTGTCGTTGAATCCGAGGGCAAAGTTTGCTGGGTTTATTGCCACAAAGCACTGACCCTAGAGACCCAACAAAACATACCCCAAAAAGTATAGTGGAAAATGATAATGGTACTGTGGTAAGATATAATCTGTGGTAGTGAGCTAATGAAGAAACAACAAACGTTGTTAAGAAACACAGAACGTCTGGTAGACCACCCCGCTGGCCGTGGTCAGGTGGTACAGCCCGTCTGAAACAGAGATTCAGATATCAAGACAGATTAGGCAACATCCCAAAATTGCTGAGCCCCAATAACGACAATCTCAGCAGATTTGCGTTTAACAGATTACGGTGGTTTAACAGATTATGGTGGTTGAACAGATTACGGTGGTTGCCGGGAGACCAGGGTTCCAATATTCAAGTTCTGACATTTTCAAATAAAATATTTCCTAATTAATTTGAGAGAGCAAGAGAGTCTTCTTTATATTTTAAGAAATTTATCATTTACGTTTTATTTTGTTTTATTAAAGGAAAAAATAACTCCTTGAGAAATTGTAGCATTTGTACTCGTTTGTAAAGACATCATTACTATTTATCTATTTTTATCTTTTCTCTTCCACCAATCAACACCACTGGGTGGTGACAGAGGCAGTTACAGAGTACAGAGGCATGGATCAGTGTCACAGGTGGATCAGGCATCATTCCACTACAACGTGTCCCTTACCTTCAGTTTGGTCATATCTGTCCTGTATTTCCTTACAGCTCCTGCCAACAAAAAGGGTCCTGTTCCTCAGCTTCTCTAAAAGGGCAAAGTTCGTTCTGGCAACTACTCGTACCCCTGCATTCAAACAAACTTCTGAAAAATATTTAAGAAAATATGGAGGTAAATGTGTTTGTGTGTGTTTGTGTGTGTGTTTGTGTGTGTGTGTGTCAAAGTGTTGTAAGTTTAATTATCGGCTATGAAGCCACTGAAATAATTAGATCAGCTTACATGAGTAGAGAAAGATGTGTTAACAACACATATGTTACAACACGTGTCATTACAATAACTATGAAGCATATTGCTGCACATGTAACAAGCCGTAGAGGTGATCTCATACCCAGTTCAGGAGTAGTGATGTCTTGTGGTGACACGTGTTGCACCATCGCTAGCGGGACGAGGAGGAGGAGGAGGAGAGGAGCGCTGCTCGTCATGTCTGTCAGGACCAGGGGAGACAGATCCATCAGCCAATCACACCACACTGTCAGATACACACTTAACGGAGGCCTATACATACAACATGTACCTTTTGTGTTTGTTTTCCTATTTTATTTATTGATGTAAGATTTGCACGCACAATGACAAATGAAAGACTAAATGAAAAGAAAAGACAGATTGTGCAGAGGAGGTTAAGAACCCTGGTAGGGCTCGCCATGGCCTTCCCTTACAAGTAAGGGAATAATAATACTAATAAATACAATGGAAAATGTATAAACTATTAATAATACAATGTCTACCTCCACCAGCCTCCCCTGATGTACCGTACTAGTCTCACAAGACTTATCAAAAATATACCTATAATTTCCTTTAGCGGCGTTGATGGAATACCCCCCTGGTCTCTCTTGAAAAGCAGACTTGTTCTCAACCTAACCTGGAAAAGGTCAAATAAACCTGTGGTGTTTACCTGCAGTGTTGAGGTGGTCTCTGAGAAGAACCTGTGGCGTGTCTGTGTCCAGGTGGAGGTGTGATGCCGACCCCGGGAGATGCTTCTATTTATATCCATCAGTCACACAGGCTCTGAACCACCTGTGTCCCATCCACGTGCTCTTATCTGCTGAGTCTGAGCAGTGGAACTGTCAACAAGGACGTACCGTAATCAATAACAGTTGTGTCTGAGCGATGGAACTGTCAACAAGGAAGTATCGTTATCAATAACAGTTGTGTGTGAGGGCATTTACAGGAAAGCCCTCCCACAGAGGGGAATAAAGGCTAATAAAGTAGAATAAGGCACAAAGGTGGACTTTAGTGGCACTAAGCAAGATTTTGATTTTGGTCCTTCCTGTCACGTTTTGTCAACAGCGAGGGGGGGGGGGGAGTACTAGCACAGTTTTTGATTGATGGGTATTTTGTCCACGGGGGTACTGGAGTTTTTGACTGATGGGTGGTAGTTTGCAGTGAATCGACGGCAAAAGTGTGGCCCCCTCTAGCGGTTGTGACCCTAAGCGACTAATGCTAGGATGTAAAAATTCTAGAATATAGAATTGCTAGGATGTAGAACTGTAAGAATATAGAAAATGTAGAAATGTAAGAATATAGAAATTCTAGAATGTAGAACTGTAAGAATATAGAAAATGTAGAACTGTAAGAGGGGGGGGTAAGATGGGCGTTACCGTGACGAAGGAAGCGGCTGAGGGGTCTTGGTACTGAACGAGCAGCGTCTCTACAGGCAGTTGGATCTTAGGCCGACTCTTGATCCTCTTGATCAGGTGGACCAGCAACTCCATCACCTGGGGAGGGGGGGGGGGGGGGTAGAGAGGGGGAAGGAGGGGAGAGAGAGGGGTGAGACAAAAAGGCAGATGCCAAGTGGCAGCCGTGAGACATCCAGTAGTATATTATGTAGGCTATACTATGGACTATGGTCCTAGCATAGATTTATTTTTCTTATGATGCCTGTTGGCCAGAACCCCCGGCTGGCCACGTGTCGAGGTGTCCTTGAGCAAGGCACTGAACCCCCCTAATTGCTCCAGGGTCGCCGTCTATGACTCTGACCCCTTGCTTAGAGCATAACATACCAAATTCCAACAGTTGACTGACTGAAGTTGATCGCATGGAAGTAAAACAATTGTTATCGTTATTATTATTATTATTATTATTATTACTATTATCATTATTATTATTATTATTACTACTACTACTACTACTACATCCTTACTTTCTTCCTCACGCCCTCTTGCACGCTGGACAGCTTGAGGAGGACAGGAGGCAGGAACTTGGAGATGATGTCCTGGAGCTGATCATGGGTCTCTGCATGGCCCAGACGTAGGAACACTCGCTCCAGCTGATCTGTGGGACAACAGAGAGGGGGGGGTTGAAAACACAGACTTCAGTTTAATTTGTATCTGTTTCTGGGCCATTTTAATTTCCATGAGGGTATTTCCTCAAGTTCACTCTGGCTAGATGCTGATCAGGGGGAGGCTGCTGGAGGTCGGAATGGGAGGACGAGCTCATTGTAATGCGTGGGAGTTTGATACGTTTCCAATGAGCCCCGTCCTCCGATTTCTACCTCCACCAGCCTCCCTGGAGCAGAAGATGCTGATGCGTGGTTGGAACTGTGGAATACAATACAAGGGGGTTTGGGAAATTATCTCTCACACACACAGACACACACCAACCATTTCCCTTTCTGTGTCACTGCCATATTAGGATGGGTATGTCAAGTCACTGTGGCTAGAAGATTACGATGACCATGATCATGATGACGGTGCATAGCGGACACCGACCCTATCAGCCCCAATCCTTGACCTCACCAGGCAAATAAGGGTCAGTTATGAAAGGTAACACACTGTCACTGACATGTCAGCTTATCAACCTAAAAAGGGGTGGGGACATGTTTGGGACATAATCACAAAGCTGACAAAAGCATGTGTGGCCCAGTTAAGCCCTATGAGGTCGACTAGCTAGAGAACTAAGGAATGATATGAATGAATACAATCCACTAGCACACCTTAGCTGGTATAACTGTTGATATGAGACATGACAGAACATGGATGAGAGTTAACTTCCTTCAATTAAATAGCTGCAAAACAGAAGCCATCCTCATCGGCACCCCTCACCAGGTTAAATCATCCCCCATAACAAGCATGACTTTCTCTGGACAGGTTCTCCCTCTGTCATCCGTCGTCACCAACCTTGGTGTTCGAATGGACCCCCACCTCAACTACGAGGCCCACATTAAACACATATCCAAAACGTCATTCTTCCACCTTAGAAATATAGCAAAACTCCGGCCCACCCTGTCTTTGCCCGATGCCGAGAAGTGAGTCCATGCCTTTGTCTCCTCCAGGCTCGACTACTGCAACGCACTTCTCATCGGGATCCCTAGCAAGAGCCTTCAGAAGCTCCAGTCCATTCAGAACAGCGCTGCTAGGATCCTGATGAGAGTGCGCAAATACGATCACATCACAGCCATCCTCCACTCACTACACTGGCTTCCCATCTCCTCTCGGATCATTTACAAAATCTCACTGTTAACTCATCAATGCATTCACGGCAACGCACCGGCATTCACGGTACATGCATTCACTTACACGTACATTCACGGTACATGCATTCACGTGCATTCACGGTACATGCATTCACTTACACGTACATTCACGGTACATGCATTCACGTGCATTCACGGTACATGCATGCACTTACATGCATTCACGGCAACTTGAGGTCCCTTACCTCAAGGACCTGGTCAAATCCCACAGCCCCTCCACTCGCACTCTCCGCTCATCAAATGCAAACCTCCTCAAAGCCACCAGGACCCACCTCCGCTCCATGGGAGACCCCCGGGCCGCGTGCTCCATCGCCCCCGAACTGTGGAACGCCCTCCCTGCCCACCTGAGAGCACCACAGTCGGTCGACTCTTTTAAGAGCGGACTTAAGACTCCTCTTTTTAACAAAGCGTTCCAGTAGCCAGATTTGTATTGATTTTTTTCTTTAGTTCTATATGCCACAGTGTCTTTTTAACCTTTCTGCTTTGGATGTTTTTAGTGATCTTTATTGTGTTGTGCTGTTTTTGTTTCTTTTATTGACTGTAGCACTTTGAGATTCTTGAAATGTAAAGTGCTTTATAAATAAAATCCATTATTATTATTATTATTATTATTATTAAGGTGTAATATATCAATAACACTTTGTTTTTGGTTACTCGGGAGCCAAGAGGATTGCATCATTCAATCTCATCTGTATATAAAATGAATTGCAATTCTGTCGGACAATTCATACTGCCACCTAGTGGACAGGCGGTATACCCTTCAGGAACTTTCAGAAACAGTGGGTGGACTTCAAAATGTGTCCATCAATTAAATCCTGAAAAAATCCATCCTTGGATGGCTGTGGCCCCTCTTCAATCATTGTGTTGCATACACATAAATTACAAATCCCCCCCAAATTAAGAAAGTAGTCGTTTTTGATTGATTTATGAATTAACTAATTATTACCACCCCCCTTTTAGAAATGGTAGCTTCCCAGACCCACGTCACTTACCTCGCTGAGATTCGCGCTTCTTTCTTCATCTCATCGTCTCGTCACAGACAGTCGCATTTGGTTTGAAGACGTTTCTATTTCTTTGCAAGTAAGTAACAATAGTGTCATATATGATATATACTCATATATCCTTTGGTAGTTGACATCGCATTCGATTTAGTCCGTGTTTCAATTCATATTTATTGTGTACATTTGTGCAGCCAGACAGAGAAGCTTTAAAGGGAGCTGAGCTAACAGCTAGCTAGCTTGGCGACTCAGCGTTTCTCAACCGGGGCGCCGCGGCACACTGGGGCACCGCCTGGCGTCTTCAGGGGAGCCGTCAAATAATTCTATATTCTGACGTTCATATGAATGAATTAATACATCTATAAATAAATAAATGCAATACATCATCAAAATCTGTCTCGCGCGCCCCTTTCCCATGTCACAATGTCAATACCGGGTTCAGCGTAAGGTCCGTGTGTCTGCATGCAGCCTGCGTTGTTTTTTCATTTACCGCGCGAATACATTTTCGAGAGCAATGAACAAGCAAACAAGCAGAATCATGGAACATGACAAACTGACAACAGATCATCCATCACAAGCTGGCAAGGATGCGGAATATTTTGTTCGGATGAAAAGTCACCATAGCCGTCCAGAACAGGTAATGATGAAGTGCGCCACAGTTTCTGATAAAGCGTTGGAGGCCTGGCTTCCTCGTAGCCCAAATGATTGCTAAATGTCCTGTTAACCTCCATTATTCATTTATGATTCTTGAGATATAAATAAAACCTCACGCACACCATGACATGTCGAGGGAACCCAATGTCACGTTCTAAGAAACAAAGAGAGGATTTTACCGGGAGCAATAAGCGTCAAAGTTGTGTTGAACAGTCAAGCTTCATGCATCTTAGTTCAATCACATTGCTCAATAGCTAGACTGTTATGTAAACGTAATCCTGCAGAGAAATAAACAACTGCAGCATTGTTGTGCTGAATAAAGCTATCGTATCGTATCATATCGAACATGCTCTGCTGCTTTAGGAAGTTTGGTATGCTAAAGGCTTTGTAACTTGGAAGTTGTCATGTAAAAGGGTCCTAACCTATGTTCCCCGCTCCCGAAAAATGGTCCGATCGGACAGGGCAGTCTCGCTCGCGGCAGCGTGTGGAGGTGGTTGTTCTATATGGATAATATATATATATATATATATATATATATATATATATGATCTATATGGTTGTTCTATATGGATGATCGGTGACATTATTCTCTCGTCCGACTTCGGAAGCTAAGCAGGGTTGGAAAGTTGGGGAAATAACGCAGCACGGTTTCGTTTTCATGCAATGAAATACATCCAGACAAGGATGCGCGCAGCGGGAGAGAGAGAGAGAGAGACGCATTTTCTGGCTTAATAACTCTGCATCCCCGGTGTTTACGTTAAATGGACTGGATAGGTGTTTCCAATCAAATGTGGGAATATGAAAATAAATTCTGGATTCTCTTTCACGCTAAGTGTGTGTGTGTGTGTGTGTGTGTGTGTGTGTGTGTGTGTGTGTGTGTGTGTGTGTGTGTGTGCGTGTGTGTGTGTGTGTGTGTGTGTGTGTGTGTGTGTGTGTGTGTGTGTGTGTGTGTGTGTGTGTGTGTGTGGGGCTGTCTGGGTGATGCAGTGTCGTTTTTGAATAGCTATATTTTAGACTGGGGTGCCTTGAGATTTTATCGACTTTTGAAGGGTGCCGCCGTGACTGAAAAAAGGTTGAGAAACGCTGATCTAACTTAACTGCATGGGTGAATTGGACGACGTCGATGATGTTATATGATGTTATATGTTATGTTATATATACGTTATATATTATGTGTCGATTATATTCAGGGTATGTGTGTATGTATTAGGGCTGCACGATTTGGGGGAAAAATCGAATTGCGATTATTTGGACAGATTAATTTGCGATTATTATTTTTTTAAATAGCAAAAAAAAAAAGAAAAAAAAAAGGGAGTTTTTGTAAAGTGTGGCCATATCTCCGGCTAGGAAGGTCGTATCAACGTGCAGTTTGTTTGTACGTCTTCAGGGGACTTAGAGGCTCCCTCCTCTAGCAGCCCCACAGCCCGAGCTACGAGTGAAAGAACTAAACTTACATTGGGTTGCTTTAAAGTTGGGTTGCTTTAAAATCAAGCTTCAGATTAAAACATGTGATGGAGCATTACTAACCTGACTCAGGTGGTTTGTTTCACACAACCATCTAGGAAAGCTTAATTGGAAGCTGTTTGGAAAAGGGCAGGTACTTTCAAAAAATACTTGGCAGGTGATTGGATGAATCTGTCTATCACCTATTTTCAGAGAGCATTACCACATGATACCATCAAACTATTAACTGCTCTAATTCTAATGCAAGGATGAGAACTTAAAAGATATGAATTGGGACAACATATTTATTTATGTTTTTTTTAAACAGCAACACCATTTTGTTTCTCTCAACAAGTGTCTTTTTTTTTAACGTTCATTGACGTTGACGTTCATTGACGTTGAATCCGACGCGCTGTATGACGTATCCCATACGGGTAGTGGTGTTTCTCAACCCTCTCCTCGGGGCGCCCCAGCCGCTCCACATATTTGATCTGTTCCACCACCAGCACACCTGATTCAACTAATCAAGTCCAAAGCAATTATGATTTGGACTTGATTAGTTGAATCAGGTGTGCTGGTGGTGGAACAGATCAAATATGTGGAGCGGCTGGGGCGCCCCGAGGAGAGGGTTGAGAAACACATAGTGAGTTGGACTTGTGATCGGAAGGTTGTGAGTTCAAATCCCGCCTGAAACCACACCACTACTAGTGTGCCCTTGAGTAAGGCACTTAGCCCTCAGTTACTCCAGGGGGAATGTCCCTGTAATTCGTAATTGTAAATCGCTTTGGATTAAAAAAGCGTCTGCTAAATAGCAAAAAAAAAAAAAAACGCGGGCAAATCGCAGGCTTTGCGATTAGCTAATCGCGTCATTTCAAATCGCGATTTCGATTTAAAATCGATTAATCGTGCAGCCCTAGTATGTATGTCAGGATATGTATGGAAATATTTATTTGTTCAACTTAGCAGTGGTATAGTAACAAAGTAGAACTACTTAAAATTAATGAAAGCAATGTCGGAGACTGGTGAAAGCTGAATGGTTATGCTTGAATCTATAGGTAGAGTCTATTATGCAAATTATACATTTAATTAAATCAATGAATTCATCTCTTGGCACGACAGACAGTGATGCCCCCACGCTCTGGGCGGCTCTAGGCTAGCGCGGTAAAATCTTTTTTTTTCATGAATCTTTTTTTTAAATATATATTATTTTTTTCCCCTTATTTTACACCTTTGAGAAAAACCATGACCAAAATAGCATTTATTTGGCTATCATATCAATATTTTAGAGCTCCCCCCAAAATGTCACAAACCATGTTTCCAGGGGAGCTCATGTCACCACCAGGGGAGCTATAGCTCATGTCACCACTAGGGGAGCTATAGCTCATGTCACCACTAGGGGAGCTATAGCTCCCCGAACTTCCCCTTATTTGGCACTGTGCCTCTACCTCGTAACCTAACCATAACCTGCACCTGGCTGGACGGAGGACAAGGTCTGTTGTTGCTGTCGGTATATTTGGGGGATTATTTGTAACTGTTGAACGTGTAAGTTAAGTTAGCCTACTGAAGAATGTTTGTGTTAGTCGGTTTGGACTCACTACTAACTAACTAGCCTGTTAGCGTTAGCAGCTTAACGTTAGCTCAGCTGTAACCTAGCAACGTTAGCAGCTTCACGTTAGCTCAGTAACCCGTTGGGGGGGCGGCAGCGACCCGCTGGCGCCAAAATTCAAAAGGACGTTTTCTTGTTGTGGGTCGTCGCTCCACCAGTCCCGCTGGTGTCTAGAGGGTTGTTTTAATAATATAATATAACTTTCATTTCATAAGATTCACTTTAAGGACAGACATGCACATCAAGTCCATCATCCTGGAGGGCTTCAAGTCTTACGCCCAGAAGACGGAGATCAACGGGTTCGACCCGCTGTTCAACGCGATCACCGGCCTGAACGGCAGCGGCAAGTCCAACATCCTGGACTCCATCTGCTTCCTGCTGGGCATCACCAACCTGTCCCATGTAAGATATATATATATATACTATAACTACTACTAACTAACTAACTAACTAACTAACTACCAACCTCTCCCATGTAAGATCCCTAACTAGAACTAAGTCACATAGTAATAATCACACAGTTAGTCATACAACTAACTACTTGTTAACATTTGAACCTCAGAGTCTCATGACTAGTAGTCTCAGGTGGACTAACCGGGTGGAAGCTAACTAGCTACTAGTAGCATCTACATTCAGGGGAGAAGTGTTGACATTTCTGTGTACATATATTGCCATAACAATAACTGTATTTGTATAGCACTTGTCCTGCAAACGCACACACTAACACTAACACACACACTATCAATAATATAAATTACATAATAAACCAAGAATAAACCATACAATCCATGGGGCATAGAACAAAGATAAACAAAATAACTAAATAATATAAGAATTACTAAAAGTAAATACATACAATAAGATGCTAGCTAACTATAACTATAAGTCACAGCAGATACAGCTAACTAGCTTGCTAACTAGTACATTTGAACTTGAAAGTCTCATGACTAGTAGCCAGTAATACCAAGCTGTCAGACAACGACAGGTTGAAGCGACTAACCAGGTGAAAGCTGACTAACTAGTAGGATCTGCATTCAGGGGAGAAGCTTTGACATTTCTGTGTAACATATTTTGCCATAATAAACAAGTTATTGTGCAAAAGAAATCAGTGTTTCTGTCCTCCACTAGGAAACAAAGTTTAATGTTGCTATAAATTAAGAGTATAATCAAGTTATTGCTTCAGTGTATCCCAACATGATTTACACACTCTACAAGTTAATAACTTTTGTTCCCCTGTTTCAGTGTTTGTATTGCAAAAACACTGATCACAATCAATGTTAATCTGTGTTGTAAAAAATCATTAGGCCTATATTCTGTAGCCACTTTTATATATCTGTACATTACATACTGCGCATAAGCTACTGTAATTCTACGTAGCTCATAACTGTATATAGGCCTACCTCTAAACTACCGTACTTGCCATACTGTACCTATCACTATCATTGTCATGTTTTTATATCACTATTTGCACTTCTGGTTAGATGCTAAACTGCATTTTGTTGTATGGTACTGCATACTGATAGTCTGCAATGACAAATGAAAGTTGAATGTCTAATATTTAACAAACTAATTTCCCCACACCTGATCCATCTTGTAGGTGCGGGCGTCCAACCTTCAGGACCTGGTGTACAAGAACGGCCATGCTGGCATCACCAAAGCCACGGTGTCCATCACCTTCGACAACTCCAACAAGAGCCAGAGCCCGCTGGGGTATGGGACTTACGATGAGATCACCGTCACCAGACAGGTAGCTATCACTATCACCGTCACCTGACAGGTAGCTATCACTATCACTATCACCGTCACCAGACAGGTAGATATCACTATCACTATCACCGTCACCAGACAGGTAGCTATCACTATCACGGTCACCAGACAGGTAGCTATCACTATCACGGTCACCAGACAGGTAGATATCATTACCTGCTCGCGAGTTGATCAAATATGGTGTGTTATGGAAATATTAAATTATCTAAATATAAAATAGAGCAGACAATGTAATACTAGAAGATTAGTTTTAATTTCTCCAGAACTGTTATTTTTATCGAAGGTTTAACTTACGATGACTGGAGGATGTATAGTATCACCTACTGAGACAAATGTACTTATTGTAAGGCACTTTGGATAAAAGCGTCTTCTAAATGACATACATGGTAAATGTGTGTGTGCATGTTGATCATAAGAGTTATTGTATTTACATTTACGTTTTGGGCATTTAGCAGACGCCTTTATGCAAAGCGACTTACCGTACAACAAATACATTTGACGAAGTAAAGTGAATCACCTATCCACCAGTCGTAGTAGAAGTAGAAGTAGTAGTAGATTGTCTAAAGACGTTGTTTTTGTCTGAATCTCCAGGTTCTCATTGGGGGCAGGAACAAGTACCTCATCAATGGGGTGAACGTCAACAACGCCAAAGTGCAGGACCTGTTCTGCTCCGTCGGCCTCAACGTCAACAACCCCCACTTCCTCATCATGCAGGTACGTCTGACATCTGCAGATCTGCAGTGGTCCAAGATGGCGGCTTCTCAGAGCTCCAGATGATGATGATGATGATGTTAATAGATAATAAATGACTGACTGACTGACGTGAGGACATCTTGGAATGTTTCAGGGGAGAATCACCAAGGTCCTGAACATGAAGCCACCTGAGGTAAGACACACACACACACACACCTACACACACACACACACACACACACACACTCTCTCACAGTCGCACATTCTCACACACACACTCGCAATCAAACACACACGTTTACATACACACACACACACATTCTCTAACACACACTCACAATCAAACACACACTCTCTCTCACATGTTTACACATGCTAATACACACACACACACACACACACACACAGAGCACCATTTCCACCTCTCTGAACCTCTGGCCGCACCTGTAGATTCTGGCCATGATCGAGGAGGCTGCTGGTACCAGGATGTACGAGTGTAAGAAGATCACCGCCCAGAAAACCATCGAGAAGAAGGAAGCCAAGCTGAAAGAGATCCAGACGGTACAGCAGCCATCTATGACCCCTCTTAGGTTATCTTACTGTAAACAGTCTTTGGCCGATCTTAGGTTATCCTACCGTAAACAGATCTTAGGTTATCTTACTGTAAACAGTCTTTGGCCGATCTTAGGTTATCCTACCGTAAACAGATCTTAGGTTATCTTACTGTAAACAGTCTTTGGCCGATCTTAGGTTATCTTATTGTAAGCAGATCTTAGGTTATCTTACTGTAAACAGATCTTAGGTTATCCTACCGTAAACAGATCTTAGGTTATCTTACTGTAAACAGTCTTAGGTTATCTTACTGTAAACAGATCTTAGGTTATCTTACTGTAAACAGATCTTAGGTTATCCTACCGTAAACAGATCTTAGGTTATCTTACTGTAAACAGATCTTAGGTTATCTTACTGTAAGCAGATCTTAGGTTATCTTACTGTAAGCAGATCTTAGGTTATCTTACTGTAAGCAGATCTTAGGTTATCTTACTGTAAACAGATCTTAGGTTATCTTACTGTAAGCAGTTCTTAGGTTATCTTACTGTAAACAGATCTTGGGTTATCTTACTGTCAACAGTCTTTGAGGTTTTTTTTACTCATTGTGTTCATCGTTTGTCTTCAGATCTTGGATGAAGAGATTACCCCGACCATGCAGAAACTGAACGAGGTAGGAATGTGGGAAATGGTCCTGCCTATTCACCTGAAAATCTCTCTTTCTCTCTTTCTCTCTCTTTCTCTCTATCTCTCTCTCTTTCTCTCTCTCTCTCTCTCCCTCTCCCTCTCTGTCTCTCTCTCTCTCTGTCTCTCTCTCTCTATATATATATATATATATATCTTTCTCTCTCTCCCTCATATATCTCTTTCTCTCTCTCTCCCTCTCTGTCTCTCTCTCTCTCTCTCTCTCTCTCTCTCTCTCTCTCTCTCTCTCTCTCTCTCTCTCTCTCTCTCTCCCTCTCCCTCCCATCCAGAATATGACCCCCTCCCCCTCCCCCTCTCTCCCCTCAGGAAAGGTCTTCCTACCTGGAGTACCAGAAGCTGATGAGGGAGATCGAGCACCTGAGCCGCCTCTACGTGGCCTGGCTGTTTGTGTGTGCTGAGGAGACCAAGGCCATGTCTGCTGAGGGCCTGAGGGGCATGCAGGACGTCATCGCTCAGCTGCAGGTGCCTACGTCTTACTGCTTATATATCAGTCGTGTATTGGTTGTATATTGATAAAATATTGTCTATATATTGATAAAATATTGGTTATGTATTGATAAAATATTGGTGATATACAGGGATTAAAGTTCTCCGTCGCTACGACGGATTTCTGTCAATTTATTCCAAGTTGCGACGGATTTATTCCAAGTTGTGACGGATTTTACCTGGTGTAATATGATTTGTAGAGGCAGACAATCTATTTTGATGTCGGTATTAGGTATATAAATGATATATAATAGCCTACATATAGGCCTTTATTGGCTACAACTATGCGACAGTAACAGAGCGGGGTGCACTGACGCTGAACCCCTCATAGTGATAAGTAGGTGGACATGGTGCGTGGTGCTGAAATAGCCGACATGCGGTGTGTAGTTAGAAAAAAGTAACGCCAGCTCAGTAAATCATTCAAACTTAATGTTTACTTATAGGCTATGTGACTGCACCACACATGTGAACAGTAACAAAGCAAATGCAGTTTAATTTGATGAAAAACATTGACAACAAAATTGGCGCAAAAAAAAAAAGCTGAATCCGCTTGATCATGGAGGGCGAGGGGTGGTGGTGCATAGGCTGCCTATATGCTCCTGAAACGACAGAGAAAACACGCTACCTTACTAGGGATAATAATTACAATGAGCCATTCATTAAAAATAGAAAAAATAATATTAGGCTATTAAATCTCACTTAATGAGAAAACTGGCATCTCCCATCGGTCACTATTTGTTATCTGGTGATATGGACGTCTTTGAGTGTCTAGAAAAGCGCTATAAGTCTAATGTATTATTATTATGGACGTCACTTTAATCCGGCAGTTCTCAAGGTTTTTATGCACCAATCGATTCCTCTAGCGCGTCTTTATCACATTCATTGATGAAAAGGACGACTCGCATGTATAGGTGGAAGGGAACATTCATTGTGAGCACGTAAAATGTGAGTCTCACAACGGCTTTGCTTTGATGAAACCAGGTAGGATGAACGCATAGTTCGCTGTCCATTCCTGTTTAAATGCCCTGTTTTCAACGTCAACTTTCCTCTTTAGACCTTTGGAGAGTGACATTATGTTTCTCTTGCTAGCTAGCAGGTTAAATGTTTAGCTAACTTCACCCGACACGCAAACAACCAATCCAATAATAATGTGACCTTGTCTGGGAGGAGGGGGGAATAATTATCACAATAAAAGTATGTTAAATAATTATTAGAATAAGTTAGGCTGCGCTACATCGTCAGTCCACACATTTATTATTCAAAAATATGGAAAAGGGCGAAACTACGTTTCAACGTTGTTGAGAATCACAACACAAACTCGCTATTCAAGTCCAAAACACTGCAACAAAATGGATTGGACTGCTACCTAGTTAACTATAACACTACTGTACATTGTTTAGCAGGCTCACAAAACAAGCTGTGTTAGTTGACTAGCGATGTGTCATTGATTTTCTACAACGCGGAAATGTATTTACATTTTTCGAAAGAAAAGTCAAAGCATTAGAACGTAGAACGGAAAAACGCGCGCGCGCTTTGCGCACGGAAAGCCACCGCACCGGCCCCGATTTGGCCTGAATTTTTTTTTCCGTCAGGAGATTTTGTTTTTGCTTTAATCCCTGGATATATTAGTTATATATTGTTAGAATATTGCTTGTATATTGGTTATATATTGGTTGTATATTGTTAAAATATTGGTTGTATATTGGTTATATATTGGTTGTATATTGTTAAAATATTGGTTGTATATTGTTAAAATATTGGTTGTATATCGGTTGTATATTGATAGAATATGGGTTATATATTGTTCATGGTGTGACCAGCTGTTTTTGTCAAAAGTGCTGTACGAAATCATTATCAAATCATTAGTTATTATTGTTAATAGATTGTTCATGTCGTAAAGCACTTTGTGATGATTGCCTTTGGAGAAAGCGCTCTACAAATATGTGTTATTGCCTGACTGACTGATTGATTGACTGATTGATTGACTGATTGATTGACTGACTGACTGATTGATTGATTGATTGACTGATTGATTGACTGATTGATTGATTGCAGGCCAACAAGGTGGAGAACGATCGCATGGTCCAGGAGCTCTCTGCTGAGATCCAGGAGCTGCAAGAGCACAGAGAAAAGGTGCAGAACACTCCACCTCTCTCTCTCTCTCTCTGCCTCTCTCTCTGCCTTTCTCTCTCTCTCTCTCTCTCTCTCTCTGCCTCTCTCTCTCTCTCTCTCTCTCTCTGTCTCTCTGTCTCTCTCTCTCTCTCACACTCTCTCTCTCTCTCTCTCCCTCCCTCTCTGTCTTTCTCTCTCCCTCTCACTCTCCCTCTCCCTCTCTCTCTCTCTGTCTCTCCCTCTCTCTCTCTGCCTCTCTCTCTCTGCCTCTCTCTCTCGTCTCTCTCAACGGCAGAGCTTAATTTGTTGACCGCTAACTCTCTCTTTTTGATTGATTGATTGATTGATTGATTGAGTTCCTTATCTAACACTTCGAAAACTGACTTCACATGGACACATTTTAAGATATAGACACACAAAGGATGACAAATTAACCATTGTGTGTGTCTGTGGCTGTGTCCGTGCGTGTCCGTGTGTGTGTGTGTCCGTCCCTGTGTGTCTGTGTGTGTGTCCGCGTGTGTGTCTCCGTCCGTGTGTGTGTGTGTCTGTGTGTGTTTCCGTCCGTGTGTGTGTGTCCGCGTGTGTGCCTGTGTCCGTCCGTGTGTGTGTCTGTGTCCGTCCGTGTGTGTGTGTCCGTCCGTGTCTGTGTCCGTGTCCGTTTGTGTGTGTCCGTCCCTGTGTATGTCTGTGTCCGTCCGTGTGTGTGTCTGTGTCCGTGTGTGTGTATGTCCGTCCCTGTGTGTGTCCGTCCCTGTGTGTGTGTGTGTGTGACAGGAGCGTGACAGTCTGAGGTCTCTGGAGGCGGCGGTGTCGGACACCAAGCGTGTGGACACCAAGGCTCAGAGCAGCCTGGAACTGAGGAGACAGAACCTGACGGACGAGACCAAGAAGAGGAAGGAGCTGCTCAAGAACATGGAGGAGGTGTGTGTGTGTGTGTGAGTGTGTGTGTGTGTGTGTGTGTGTGTGTGTGTGTGTGTGTGTGACTCAATATAAGTGTGTGTGTCTGAGTGACTGAATATGTGAGTGTGTGAGTGTTAGGGGTGTAACGGATCACGGAAATTCCGTGATCCGTTCGGATCGCCCTCCACGGTTCGGAACGCATGTGTACCGCGGATCAATTTGCAAAATGTTAACAAGTAATAATATTACTTAATATCTCTTGTAAATCACAATGTAGAGTTGCCATGAAAAGATAGACGCGACAGTTGCGGGCTTTGTTTCACTCTAAAGCGCAATGATAGGTTGATAATGCGAAAGAAAAATAATCCGTTGTTTGCTCACTACACGTGAAGCTGGGACTCCACAACAACAAGGCTGCGTTCGTAAATCTGCTCTGGAATCTGATCAGCGTTCAAGGAACGCCTCTTGTCCAATCAAATTACTTGGTCCCTTTATGACGTCGGACCCAGTGTGCGCTCCGGCGCTCTCAAAGCGAATTTACGAACGCGGCCCACAAGTGTATCATGTTACGTTGTTCGGCAGAGAAGAACTCGACATGCCTCCCTCGTCATTTAAATCCCATGTATGGGAGCACTTTGGCTTCTCTGTCAACTATGACGGGAGGCACTAAAAAGGTAGCTCGACAACTTCTGATAATGTAGGCATTTTTTTCATACCATGTTCAAAATAAGGGTTCACTTTATTATTTAGTTAAAAGTGGCATAAAACATGTTTATTCATCTGCTTTAAAGAGCCCAGTGATTCACTGCTGCAACCAGGCGCCTCCTCCCTCTCCTATCATTTAAATTGAGTGTATTTCAGTATAATTATGTAATGTTTGAGTGTAGAATATGTTATATATGTATGTGTATATATATATATATTACCAGTTTTGACATCTTGAATGTTGTTGGTTTTTGTCACATAGTAAAAGTGGTGTTTTTACAGAATTCAAGGAAAAAGCAGTTTTTATAAAAACAAAAATGTTTTGTGTTGATCCGAAAAATGATCCGATCCGTGACTCAAAAACCGTGACACGATCCGATCCGTGAGTTAGGTGATCCGTTACACCCTTAGTGAGTGTGTGTGTGCGTGTGTGAGTGTGTGAGTGAGTGTGTGTGTGTGTGTGTGTGTGTGTGTGTGACTCAATATAAGTGTGTGTGTGTCTGAGTGACTGAATATGTGTGTGTGTGTGTGTGTGTGTGTGTGTGTGACTCAATATAAGTGTGTGTGTCTGAGTGACTGAATGTGTGTGTGTGTGTGTGTGTGTGTGTGTGTGTGTGTGTGTGTGACTCAATATAAGTGTACAGGGATGAGGTAGAGCAATTGAGCAAGCTGTGCAAGGTTAACAACCTGCTGCTAAACAAGTCAAAGACCCAGGAATTCATCGTAGACTTCAGGAGGAAAAAGTCCGAGATCCAGCCCCTGCTCATCGACGGAGAGAGCGTGGAGATAGTCTCAACCCTCCGATTCCTGGGACACAACATGCGGGATGACCTGGCCTGGAAGGACAACACTAAAGGCACCATTAAGAGGGCACAACAGCGGCTATACACCCTGAGATGCCTCAGGAAACAACACAACAAGCAGGAGATACTGGTGGCCTTCTACCACGGCGCAGTGGAGAGCATCCTCACCTTCGGCATCTCCAACTGGTTCCACAGCTGCACAACAGCGGAGAGAAACGAGCTACAGAGAGTCGTGAGAACAGCACAGAAGATCACCGGCGCCCCCCTCCCCTCTCTGGAGGAGCTGTACAAAACACGCTGTCTCAGGAGGGCCTCCAAGATCTCCAAGGACCCGACCCACCCTGGGCACGAACACTTTGTCAAGCTGCCCTCGAACAGGAGGTACAGGACCCCGGCCGCTAAGACAAACAGACTGAAGAACAGCTTCTACCACAGGGCCGTCAAGGCCCTGAACACAGAAAAGGCCTAAGTTCTGGGCCCAGGACAGTCCGGACGGATTGTATGGCAGCTAGTGCTGAGGCACAAACATGTACATTTTCAAGCCTGCAAACTGTGACACTTTAAAATAATGTGAAAAAATACTTTTGGTGCAATATGACAACCCTAGTTGACTATCTGTGCAGTATAGTACAGTGGATTGTGTACATAGCCTTTATTGATGTAAACCAGCTCCTTACCTTCTTGTGATTTTATGCATCTATGCTTTTTCTAAAATGTGTTTTCTTTTTCCTTTCCTAAACACCAGGGGAGCCTCCCCTCCTAAATTTCGTTGTTTGGTACCTGTACTGTAGCAATGACAAATAAAGTCCATTCCATTCCAAGTGTGTGTGTCTGAGTGACTGAATATGTGTGTGTGTGTGTGACTGAATATAAGTGTGTATACGTGTGTGTGTGTGTGTGTGTTACTGTACCTCAAAGAAGAGGAGGGAGAAAGGTGTCATATTGATAGACAATTGAGAACATGGAGGAGGTGTGTGTGTGTGTAAAACGTGTGTGCGTGTGTCGTCTAATGATAGACAATTGGGTCTTCCACTTGGGAGACATGGAAGAACACTAACCCTCCCTCTCCCCCTCCCTCTCTCTCCCTCTCTCCTTCCCTCTCCCTCTCTCCTTCCCTCTCCCCCTCCCTCTCTCTCCCTCTCTCCTTCCCTCTCCCTCTCTCCTTCCCTCTCCCCCTCCCTCTCTCTCTCCCTCTCTCCTTCCCTCTCCCTCTCTCCTTCCCTCTCCCCCTCCCTCTCTCTCTCCCTCTCTCTCTCTCCCTCTTTCCTTCCCTCTCCCTCTCCCCTCCCTCCTCCCCTCCCAGGATAAGAAGATGCTGGTGGTGAAGGAGGGCGAGGTGGCCAAGGTGGCGGCCAAGCTGCAGGCGGTGGAGGAGGAGGGGCAGCAGGACAGCGCCGCCCTGGTGGTCGCCCAGCAGCACTTCAAGGCCGTGTCGGCCGGGCTCTCCACCAATGAGGACGGAGAGGAGGCCACGCTGGCCGGCCACATGATGACCTGCAAGAACAACATCAGCAAGGCCGACTTGGAGGCCAAGCAGGTAAGGGTCAGCCCCCCTCGGGGGTCAGCCAGCTAGCTGCTGTGACCTTTGAACTCTGACCTGGTAGGAAAGGAATGGACCCTTTTTTTAAGACTGCATAGAGTTATATATATATACATCTCTCTCTCTCTCTAAACTAAATGTAGACTAAAAAAGTCCATTCCTTTCTACCATGTCACATCTAGTCTATTTCTCACAACTTCTTGACTCTCTTCCTCTCCCTCCCTCCCTCCCTACCTCCCTCCCTCCCCTTTTCCATCCCTCCCCTCCTCCCTCCTCCCCTTCCCACCTCTCCTCCCTCCCTCCTTCCCTCCCCTTTTCCATCCCTCCGACCTCCCTCTCTCCCTCCCTCCCCCCTACCTCCCTCCCTCCCCAGGCCCAGAATAAGCGGAAGCACGCCCAGGCGGAGTTGAAGACGAAGCAGGCGGAGGTGAAGAAGATGGACGGAGGCTACAAGAAGGACAAGGAGGCCGTCCAGGCCCTCGGGAAACACAGGGAGAAGCTGGAGGCCGAGCTCAGCAAACTCAAATGCCAAGGTGTGTGTGTGGGGGGTGGATGGGGAGGGGGGTGGGTGTGGGTGGGGGGGTGGGTGGGTGGGTGTGTGTAGGTGGGTGTGTGGGTGGAGGTGTGTGTAGGTGGGTGGGGGTGTGTAGGTGGGTGGGTGTGTGGGGAGGGGGTGTGTGTGTGTGTGTGTGTGTGTGAGAGAGAGAGAGAGAGAGAGAGAGAGAGAGAGAGGACGTGGAGTTGAGAAAAGACTTTTCAGATTGGACCCATATCTGGTACATCTGGCCTAGATGGTTACTGCTTCTATTTTCATTTTAGCACTAATAATAATAATAATAATAATAATAATAATAGGGTTAGGGTTAGTAATAATAATTTTATGTAAAAAAAACGGCATTCTGGGATCTGTTGATGGGGGAGGACACTGTGAATGTTGTCTGGCTGTTCTGTGTATGAGGCTATCTGCTCATATTTACAATGGGTTAGGGTTAGGGTCCTCCTGGGTTCTCAGGGGTGTCCTGGGTAGAGGGGGGGTTAGGGTTAGGGTCCTCCTGGGTTCTCAGGGGTGTCCTGGGTAGAGGGGGGGTTGGGGTGGGGAGAGAGACGGGTGACCAATTGAGTGCCTGTGACTGTTGTCTGGGGAGGGGAGAAAAATGGTAAAATAAAAATAAATTGATCATCACTAACACCCCCCCCCCCCCCCAGATGGGAAGGAGGAGTCCCTGCAGGACAGGAGGAGGCAGCTGAACCGTGACATCCCGGGGCTCAGAGAGACCTACGAGAGACACATGGGCCGCTTCCCCAACCTGCGCTTTGACTACAAGTACGTGACAGTAGATTTGTGTGTGTGTGTGTGTGTGTGTGTGTGTGTGTGTGTGTGTGAGAGAGAGAGAGCGTATGTGAGAGAGTGTGTGTGTCTGTGTCTGTAGTGAAGTGAGTGCCCCTCTAAGGTGTAGATTGGAGTGTGTGTGTGAGAGAGAGAGAGAGAGAGAGTGTGTGTGTGTGTGTGAGAGTGAGGGGGTGACTGTTTATTTTGATAATCGATTAATCTGCCGATTATTTTTTCGATTAATCGGATACAAAAAAAAAGCGGAAAAAAATGATTTATTTTGCAAATTTTATTTTATGTTTTCTAAATCAGCCAGGCCTATACATATACATGTGCAAAATGAATAAGTATTAATACAAAATTATAAATAATATAAATAAAAAAGGCGTTGCTACATCAAATAGGTTTAACAACAGGCCATGGACTATATGGCGGTAGATTGTTTCAATAAAGTAGTTGAACTCTAGCTCAATACATGCATTGTTTTAGGTAATAACTTTGCTTAATGTAAAGGTCAGTAACCCAAAGTGCAATATAGGCTACAGACAAGACACTAATGTTTTTATATAACAGATATGCTCCAAAACAATGCAATGTTTCCTCTCACTCCATACAATAGGCTAGGCTACAGTCAGTGCCTC
>NC_137676.1:69870467-69880467 GCF_963989245.1 Nansenia antarctica
CCGCGCCGCAATGCTCCGCGCCGCAATGCTCCGCGCCGTGTTTGGCACATACCCTGATCCGTTTCGCCATTTCTACAACCCACAGCAAGCCACTTCCTTCTCCAGGCTTTTATCGAACTACTGCCCCCATCTGGGACCGAAATACATTACACCCAAGTCTGAAATTCACTCGCTAGGTGTAGAACATGTCAATAACGCGATCCCCGCGAAAAAAAATAAATTTCTATAAGACGCCAATTGGCGTCTTTGGCAGTCAACGTTACTATTCTATAAGACGCCAATTGGCGTCTTTGGCAGTCAATGAGTTAATATTTACGAATATTTACCAAAGATGCTTTGGGTAAGGGTTAGGGTTAGGGTTAGTGTGTGTAACACTCTGTGTGTGTGTGTGTGTGTGTAACTCTGTGTGTGTAACTCTGTGTGTGTGTGTGTGTCCCAGAGGAGAGCGAGGAGACCCTGAGGAGCACCAAGGAGGTGCAGAGGAAGGCGGAGGAGAAGTTCTCTGTGCTGGAGAAGAAGATGCAGAACGCAGAGCAGGAGAGGGAGAAGGAGCTGAAGGAGGCACAGCAGCAGCTGACCCGGGCCAAGGCCAAGGCCGACGCCTTCAACAAGAAGCTCAAGGAGAGGCAGCAGGTGTGTGTGTGTGTGTGTGTGTGAGAGAGAGAGAGTGTGAGGTTGTTTGAGGGTGTGAGAGAGAGTGACCCTCTTTATGGTGTGTGAGAGAGAGAGATAGCGAGTGACTTTATGGCGTGTGTGTGTGTGTGTGTGTGTGTGGGTGTGGGTGTGTGTGTGTGTGTGAGAGAGAGAGAGAGGATAGCGAGTGACTTTATGGTGTGTGTGTGTGTGTGTGTGTGTGTGTGGTCCTAGGAGTAGTGTGTGTGACAGTGAGAGTGTATGAGATAGCGAGTGACCCCTTTATTGTGTGTGTGTGTGTGTGTGTGTGACCCTCCCTTATGGTGTGTGTGTGACCCTCCCTTATGGTGTGTGTGTGACCCTCCCTTATGGTGTGTGTGTGTGTGACCCTCCCTTATGGTGTGTGTGTAACCCTCCCTTATGGTGTGTGTGTGACCCTCCCTTATGTGTGTGTGACCCTCCCTTATGGTGTGTGTGTGACCCTCCCTTATGGTGTGTGTGTCTAGGAGGTGGAGTCTGTGGGGTTGGAGGTGGAGGAGCTGCGGAGGGAGCAGGCGGGGTACCAGCAGCAGCTGCAGGCCGTGGACGAGGCCATGAAGGCCCTGCAGGAGCAGATAGACGCCATGGCCGTCAGTGTGGCGGAGAACAAGGTAGGACTCAGACCTGGGTCTCCCCCTAGCTCACTGAGCTAAAGCCACACAGGATCAGTGTCGTGTGTCGACTCTGTCGTGTGTGTCTCTCTCTGTCTCTCTCTCACTCTGTCTCTCACTCTCTCTCTCTGGCTCTCTATCTCTGGCTCTCTGTCTCTCTTTCTCTCTCTCTCTCTCTATCTATCTATCTCTCTCTGTGTCTCTCTCTCTCTCTGTCTCTCACTCTCTCTCTCTGTGTCTCTCTCTCTCTCTGTCTCTCACTCTCTCTCTCTGGCTCTCTATCTCTCTCTCTGTCTCTCTCTCTCTATCTGTCTCTCTCTCTATCTCTCTCTGTCTCTCTCTCTCTGTCTCTCTCTCTCTCTGTCTCTCTGTCTCTCTCTCTCTGTCTCTCACTCTCTCTCTCTATCTATCTCTCTCTCTGTCTCTCTCTCTCTGGTGACAGTACTGGCATGTGTGCGTGCGTGTGTGTGTGTGTGTGTGTGTGTGTGTGTGTGTGTGTGTGTGTGTGTACGTCTCCATGGTGACAGTACTGAGCAGTGTGCTGTAGCCTGTGACTCCACACAGAGTGATGAGAGGGTTCCTGCCGACAGGGCCTGTAGAGGTGTCGGGTCTCCTGTGCGATGGTTCCCTACATACTAATACCTAGTAATACATAGTCTAATAGTCTAATACCAATATATACAGTACCAGTCAAAGGTTTGGACACACTTTCCCATTCAGGTGAAACTGTATCATCTCAATAACCTCATTCTCTCCACCCCCCAACCCCCTTCTAGGAAGCCGTGCGTAAGGCGCGAGAGGAGTTCACCAAACAAAAAGAGGTTATCTTGGCTCAGGACAATGAGATTAAGGTGATTATTTAGTAGTATATGTTAATAAACAGGGAGATTAAGGTGCAAAATATTCCCATCAACCGTAATGCTAATTTGGGAGGACAATTCTACAATAATTGTATTAATGCCGTGCTTTTCTCCAAGGTATCATGAAGCTATACTAAGTTTGTTAGTCGGTGAATGACTAGTCACTTTTGATAACCCAATATCATAGACGTTATTGATGTATCCTTTGCCTTTGGTGCAAAACTTACTGACAATCACTTTTCATATACACATTATATTGTTGTCTTCTGTTCCAATTTAAAATATATATAAAGGAAAACAAAAGTAAGAACCTACAAAGTAAAAAAATCAAGCACAGATACATACAAACAAACCTAAACATGTGATGGTGATAGTGTGTACTGTATGTATTGTTCACTGTCGTCCGTGTCGATAAAGTTTGTTGAATGTGTTTGAATGTGACAGGGTAAGAGCACGGAGGCCAATCGGATGAGGGGGGAGTCCAACGAGGCCCAGCTGAAGATCAAGGAGCTGGAGCACAACATCGACAAGCACCACAAGGAGAGCCACGCCGCCGCCGCCAAGGTACACACACACACACACACACACACACACACACACACACACACACACACACACACATGTGTACACAGACACACACACACACACACACACCGCTCGCACAGGTACACTCTCACATGTGTATACACACACTCACACACACACACGTGTACACACATACACACACACACACACACACACATCACTCGCACGTGCACACTCACACACACATGCACACACACGCAAATGTTCTTGTCTCCGCTGCAAACTTAACAACTTAACAACTTAACACGATATAACACACACGCACGCACACACACACACACACACACGTCCTCTTAGGTATCTTGTATGTACAGTATGTTGGAGGAGCAAGTCTGGGTCCCATTGGAGTATCACCTTGACCCCCCCCTCTCTCTCTCTCTCTCCCCCCTCTCCCTTACTCTCTCTCTCTCCCCCTACCTCCCTCCCCTCTCTCTCTCTCTCTTTCTCCCCCCTCTTTCTTCCTCTCTCCCCTCCCTCCCTCCCCCCTCTCCCTCTCTCTCTCTCCCCCCTCTCCCTTCCTCTCTCTCCCTCCTCTCTCCCCCCTCTCTCTCTCTCTCTCTCTCTCCCCCCCTCTCCCTCTCTCTCTCCCCCCTCTCCCTCCTCTCTCTCCCTCCTCTCTCCCCCTCCCTCCCCCTCCCCCCTCCCTCTCTCTCCCTCTCTCTCTCCCTCCTCTCTCTCCCTCCCCCTCCCTCCCCCCTCTCTCTCTCTCTCCCCCCTCTCCCTTCCTCTCCCTCCCCCCTCCCTCTCTCCCTATCCCTCCCTCCCTCTCCCTCCCCCCTCCCCAGGTATCTCACATGCTGGAGGAGCACGACTGGATCTCCCTGGAGCGCAGGCTGTTCGGCAAGCCCAACACGGCCTACGACTTCCAGGCCAACAGCCCCCGCGAGGCGGGCCAGAGGCTGAAGAAGCTGGAGGCCACCAAGACGCGCCTGGAGCACAGCGTCAACAAGAGGGCCATGGACATGCTTAACGAAGCTGAGGAGAGGGTGAGGAGGAGGGAGGGGGAGGAGGAGGGGGAGGAGAGGGAGGAGGTTAGCTGGAGCACAGCGTCAACGAGAGGGCCATGAACATGCTTAACCAAGCTGAGGAGAGGGTGAGGAGGAGGGAGGGGGAGGAGGAGTGGGAGGAGAGGGAGGAGGTTAGCTGGAGCACAGCGTCAACGAGAGGGCCATGAACATGCTTAACCAAGCTGAGGAGAGGGTGAGGAGGAGGGAGGGGGAGGGGGAGAGGGAGGAGGTTAGCTGGAGCACAGCGTCAACGAGAGGGCCATGAACATGCTTAACCAAGCTGAGGAGAGGGTGAGGAGGAGGGAGGGGGAGGAGAGGGAGGAGGTTTGCTGGAGCACAGCATCAACAAGAGGGCCATGAACATGCTCAACCAGGCCGAGGAGGGGGAGGGGAGAGGGGTGAGGAGAGGGAGGAGGGGGAGGGGTGAGGAGGAGGAGGGGGAGGGGTGAGGAGGGGGAGGGGAGGAGGGGGAAGGGTGAGGAGAAGGAGGGGGGGAGGAGAGGGAGGAGGTTTGCTGGAGCACAGCGTCAAAAAGAGGGCCATGAACATGCTCAACCAGGCCGAGGAGAGGGTGAGGAGGAGGAGCGGGAGGGGTGAGGGATGAGGAGGTGGGTGAGGAGGTGAAGGAGGAGGGGGAAGGAGAGGGAGGGGGAGGAGGAAGGGGAGGGGGGGAGGGGAGGAAGGAGGGTCAGCTAGGCAGAGGAGTGGGTGAGGAGGAGGGGAGGGGTGGGGGAAGGAGAGGGAGGAGGGTGGGAGGAAGAAAATGGAAGAGAGAGAGAGAGAGTCGTCTTTGACTCTTCCTTTTGTTAGATACAATTTGTGAATACTCTCCCTCCCTCTCTCCCCCCCTCCCTCCCTCCACCAGTACAATGACCTGAAGAAGAAGAAAAGGATTGTGGAGAACGACAAGGCCAAGATCCTGCAGACCATCGAGGAGCTGGACCAGAAGAAGAACGAAGCCCTGAACATCGCCTGGCAGAAGGTCTGCTTTCTTTCTCTCTCTCTCTCTCTCTCTCTCTCTCTCTCTCTCTCTCTCTCTCTCTCTCTCTCTCTCTCTCCTCTCTCTCTCATCTCTTTCTGCCTCTCTCTCTGTCTCTCTCTCTATCTCTCTGTCTCTCTCTCTCTCTCTCTCTCTCTATCACCTGGCAGAAAGTCTGCTTTCTTCTCTCTCTCTCTCTCTCTCTCTCTCTCTCTCTCTCCGTCTCTCTCTTCTCTCTCTCTCTCTCATCTCTTTCTGCCTCTCTCTCTGTGTCTCTCTCCCCTCTTTCTGTCTGTCTCTCTCTCTCTATCACCTGGCAGAAAGTCTGCTTGCTTTTTCTCTTTTTAAAGGATAGATCAGATTTGAATATCGATAGATAGAATTCCAAGTTGCTCTTTCCAATACATATGGAGGGCACTGACTATAAATCTGAATAATTAAGCAACAACCCTCTCTCTCTCCCTCCTCTCTCTGTCTCTCTCTCTGTCTCTCTCTATCTCTCCCCCCCCTCCCCTCTCTCAATCTCCCCTTCCCCCTCCCCATACCTGTCTCCCCCTCCTCCCTCTCTCTCTCCCCTCCCCTCCCCTCCCCTCCCAGGTGAATAAGGACTTTGGCTCCATCTTCTCCACCCTGCTCCCCGGGGCGGACGCCCGCCTGGCGCCCCTAGAGGGCCGCGGGGTCCTAGAGGGGCTGGAGTTCAAGGTCGCCCTGGGCAAGATCTGGAAGGAGAACCTCACCGAGCTCAGCGGAGGGCAAAGGTCAGGGTTCACGGGTTCTATTGGTTGGAGCACACGCAGACACACGCACACATCACACACACACACATCACACACCTCCTGTCTCACCCACACTGTAGAAGCAGGCATTATGAAAGACTGGTTTGATGATCCATAATCCTTTAATATTATAATGCATTTTGGGCGGTCAATGCGAAAAGACAACTTTAATTATGATTTGGTGTGTGTGTGTGTGTGTGTGTGTGTGTTTGTGTGTGTGTGTGTGTGTGCGTGCGCGTGTGTGTGTGTGTGTGTGTAGGTCTCTGGCAGCTCTGTCTCTGATCCTGGCCATGCTGCTGTTCAAACCGGCTCCCATCTACATCCTGGATGAGGTGGATGCGGCGCTGGACCTCTCTCACACACAGAACATCGGACAGATGCTGCGCACACACTTCACACACTCGCAGGTAAACACACACACACACACGCTCTCCTCCACAGCAGATTCTTACCCATCAACCACTGCTTCATGGGATACGTTTAGTTCCAGCTAGGCTAAACATTTCATACTGCTATTCAGGGCTTAAAGTTCTTCGGCACGGTGCCGGATTTCCGGCGCGGGGGAATTTTGAGCAAAAAAATAATTAAAAAATCATATGCTATTTGTTTACATCGTAATTTAAAGACTCATCTTCAGCAAAGAGACAGTTCCGCCTACCAATGGTATCACATTGCTCAAGCCAACCAACGACTTCTAGCCAATCGGAGGCAGAGTAGTGGGGCGGGCCGTAAGAAGTTTGAATGAGTGTAATGTGGAAAAGAAAAGATGGAAGAACCTGTGTTCACGCGAGCTGCAAGAACGTAGCAAGCAGTGTTGCCAGATTGGGCTACTTTTGGTCACACTGGACGGGTGGATTCGGCAGCTTTTAGACCGGTTGGGCTGGACATTGTCAATTCCGTCTGGCAACCGTGGTAGCAAAATATGTGCATACATTACAACATCGTATCTGGTAGCCTACTGGACTGGGTTGCACCAATTTGGCGTAAGTCATTATTAAATGCAGGCATTTAGTAGTTACTAAACCCCTAGTTGTTACTAGCTAGTTTCAAACTAGTTGTTTACTCATTTCGGTTGCACCACGCCAATCTGTATTGTTATAGTGATAGTGGCTTAATAAGTGATGCAATCAGTTTGGCCTTAAGTGATTTAATCAGTTTGTTCTTTTAAAGACATCTAAATATATTATTTTATTTTGTATTGAGTATAAAACAGTATTAATGCATTTTAACATTGAGACATACGTATATTTTGTATTGACTATAAAATAGTATTAATGCATTTAAACATTGAGACAAGACGCTGTCTTCTGTACCCGCTCTCCCAATATCTCAAACTGTGACCCCCCTCCCCAAGAAAAAGTTTCAGGCACAGGATTTTTTCCCACTTTAAGCCCTGGCTATCACAACATGATCATTCGTAAAACCTTGCATCTCCTCCCCTCTCCTTGCCTTCTCCCTCCCCTCCCCTCTCCTCCTTCCCTCCTCCCCTCTCCTTGCCTTCTCCCTCCCCTCTCCTTGCCTTCTCCCTCCCCTCTCCTCCTTCCCCCCTCCCCTCCCCTCTCCTCTCCTCTCCCTCCACCCCTCCCCTCTCCCTCCACCTCTCCCCTCTCCTCCTCCCCCCCTCCCCTCCCCTCTCCTATCCTTCCCCTCCCCTCTCCTCCTCCTTCCTCCTCCCCTCCCCCTCTACGTAGTTCGTGGTGGTCTCCCTGAAGGACGGAATGTTCACCAACGCCAACGTCCTGTTCAAAACCAAGTTTGTGGACGGCGTGTCGACCGTCTCCAGGACGACCAGATCCACTAGAGCATAGCTCTATGCAAATACAAGTGTCCCCTCTCCTCACCTACTCCTCCTGCCTAACCCACAGCCTGAAGGCTGTTATGTTCTAAAGCTGTTATGTTCTAAAGCTGTTACCTTCTAAAGCTGTTACCTTCTAAACCTTCTAAACATATTTCAACACTTCACTCATCTACATATCTACACCACACTAGTTTTGCACGCTAGACACTCACACTCAGACACATAGAGTACAGTCCCACTCACACCTCATTTACATTTCCTAGTTCTCTGGCATCCACACATTCCCCCCACTTAGGCCCCGTTAGAGTAGGTTTATTATTTTGTCCATCTTTAATAAAACCTTTTATTGTTATTTTGCCTCTTGTGTCCGTCTGTTCTGGGGTTCAGCCACACTTGACTCTTTTCCTAGTGGTAACATAACAGACAGCCACATATCCTAGGACTGAAACGATGGAAAGTTGACGGTGAAAAGAAATGAATCTATTGAGTAAAGACTTTTGTTTTGTAATCCTCTATTATTTGTAACTCTGTTGAACGTGTAAGTCAAGTTAGCCTACTGAAGAATGTTTGTGTTAGTCGGTTTGGACTCACTACTAACTAACTAACTAGCCTGTCAACGTTAGCAGCGTCATGTTAGCTCAGCTGTAACCTAGCAACGTTAGCAGCGTCATGTTAGCTCAGCTGTAACCTAGCAACGTTAGCAGCGTCATGTTAGCTCAACTGTAACCTAGCAACGTTAGCAGCGTCATGTTAGCTCAGCTGTAACCTAGCAACGTTAGCAGCGTCATGTTAGCTCAACTGTAACCTAGCTAGCTCTGTCTGTGTTAGCAGCTAGTAATAATAATAATAACCTTTATGTATAGCACTTTAACTGCAAAAGTAAAACAAAAACAAAAAGTAAAGTAGTATAACTTATATAACTTATACTATAAGTGTCATGCTTGTTATTGATGAGCTGTCTACAGATATTGTGGTTCAGTATATTGTTTATGAGCTATGTTGTGCAAACTGTGACAACTATACTTGTGTATTATTTAGCAATATCACACAAGAGGGAGCGCTGTTATACTGCATCTTCGGTTACCTACGACCGGTATTCAGTATAACAGCACTCCCTCTCGTGTGATATTGCTTAATTATAATCGGCTCCCCCTTTGTTTTCACATAGGAATGCAGTTTGGTTGGGTAAGAAAAGGAGATATCCAGCACTTTTTTGGTGCTAAAAAAGAGTAGTTGAAACTTGTAAATGCAGCCTGTATTTTCTATGGTTGTCAAGCAGGATAGTAAGGGTGATGGTGAGTTTTACATGTGTGCTGTTGCCTGTTGTATTAAGGAAGCAGAGGGAAGTCAGAATGACAGCAGGAGGAGGAGGTCAGGAGGTCAGACAGCAGGAGGAGGTCAGGAGGTCAGACAGCAGGAGGAGGAGGTCAGGAGGTCAGACAGCAGGAGGAGGAGGTCAGACAGCAGGCAGGAGGAGGTCAGACAGCAGGAGGAGGAGGTCAGACAGCAGGAGGAGGAGGTCAGACAGCAGGAGGAGGAGGTCAGACAGCAGGAGGAGGAAGTCAGACAGCAGGCAGGAGGAGGTCAGACAGCAGGCAGGAGGAGGTCAGGAGGTCAGACAGCAGGAGGAGGTCAGGAGGTCAGACAGCAGGAGGAGGAGGTCAGGAGGACAGACAGCAGGCAGGAGGAGGTCAGGAGGACAGTGAACAGGACCTGGCAGCAAAGAGGTGAGTTCGAGGTGAGTAGACAGGAGACTGCACTTAAAGATGTATGCCATCATACCAAATCGTACTTTCAGAAACTGACGGGATACACCACAATCATACCCTATTGCTCAAGTAATTATGCTATGACTTTTAATAAAGTGTTGGCCACTTGTTGGCCTTGCTGAAGCAAGCCCACTAATAAGATATATGACAGATGAAAGACAGTTACAGAAACTCGAACAATCTCACACCAACGCCAAGACCAAAAAAAAAGGGATGGAAACGCTGTCAAAGCTCACAAGGTGGGTTTATTTCATTAAAGGGGGAGAAATTCACACAGAATACATGCCTCCCCTTCTACCTCTCAGACGTCATCGTTGAGTTTTTAGTTTTTTTCATTTCATGGTTTCTGAAAATAGAACTTTACACACCTTTATTTTTTTTCAAGCATGCAAACACAGGGGAGGAGAAACACCAGGTAAAACACAGAGAGAGAGAAAAAAAATAAGGTATCCCTTGAAATCAGTGGGCGATCAACTCTGGACATGGAGAGATAACAGGGTGTGTGGAGATACAGGGTTTTGTTCCAGCCCGGTCTTTGCAAGACTTATAAAATAAAATAAGCCTGGATTTTCCTTTAGTGACGTTGATGGAATACCCCCCAGAGTTGACCGCCCTCGCTTTTAGCCTTCAGGAAAACAGTTGCAGCAGTTGTTGTTGTTGTTGTCGTCGGTTACGGAAGAGGAAACCCCAGTCCAGGGGGGTGTTCCATCACCGTCGCTAAAGGAAAATCTCGGCTTATCCTGATAAGTCATCGAAATAAGCCTGGATTGTCCTTGTCCACGCTGATGGAATACCCCCCAGGAGTCAGCTATACAGTGTTTACACTTCCCAAAACATCCGTTTATAATATGGCATTTTATTATTAGAATTATAATTGTTTTTATCATATCACTGTCCATTTAAATGAGCCAGACTCCACCCATTGACACAATACAATATTCAC
>NC_137676.1:69882967-69930467 GCF_963989245.1 Nansenia antarctica
CCTGGGTTTGTGTGTAGTTCCGGGGCCAGTCATGACCTTACCCTGGGTTTGTGTGTTCCTGGGCCAGTCAGAACCTTACCATGGGTTTGTGTGTTCCTGGGCCAGTCAGAACCTTACCATGGGTTTGTGCGTAGTTCTGGGCCAGTCAGAACCTTACCCTGGGTTTGTGTGTTTGGGTCAGTCATAATCTTACCCTGGGTTTGTGTGTTCCTGGGCCAGTCATAATCTTACCCTGGGTTTGTGTGTTCCTGGGCCAGTCATAATCTTACCCTGGGTTTGTGTGTTCCTGGGCCAGTCATGACCTTACCCTGGGTTTGTGTGTTCCTGGGCCAGTCATGACCTTACCCTGGGTTTGTGTGTTCCGGGGCCAGGTCTTGCCCAGCGTCTCGAAGGCGCAGAGCAGCGCCTCCGTCTGCAGCTCCTTCTCCTTCTCGTCGCGGTCGTCATCGTCCTCCAGGGTCCTCCGCTCCGTGCCGCTCTCCGGACAGTTCTGTCAGGGAACGTCGGGAATGTTTTACCACGTTTTACCTACGTTAAACAAACATGGAACCATCCCCTCAGACAGCTACGCACAGTTAGCAGGGGAGGCAGAAATCTGAAAACTCTGTTTTCAATATTTCAATATAAAGAGAGAACCACTTTCAGTAAACCACCAACCAGAGAAGAATTGGTGTTTCACAATTCACACAATCACCACTTGAGTAGACTTCGAGAAATATTCGGTCTAACAGCAGAGAAATGAGGACTGGGAAAAAACAGCATCTTCAACGCTCCAACAGACATCTCTCTCCCTGAGTTAAATGGACTGACTTACATAGCACCTTATTCCAAAGCGCTTTACAATGGCCTCTCATTCACCCATTCACGAAAAGCTACCATGCCAGGCGCCGGCCCGCTCATTGGGAGCAATTTGGGGTTCAGTGTCTTGCCCAAGGACACCTCGACATGTGGCCAGCCGGGGTTCGAACCGCCGATCTGCCGAACTTGCGATCTTTAGATGCCGGCTCTACCTCCTGCGCCACAGCCGCCCAGGCTAGGTGTGTCTCTCCTACCTTCTTGATGAGAGGCACCAGGATGTCGGCCATGTCGCTGAAGCGGTCCTCCTCGGTGCTCTGGAGCACGTCAGCGGCACAGCGCAGGGCGGCCATCTTGTAAACCAGGTTCTCTTTGCGGCACTCCTTGACAACGACCTCGATGACCTCTGGGATGCTGGGCTGGCCCGGGCACGCCTTACGCAGCTCCGCACTGGCACACACACACACACACACACACACACACACAAGCATAGGCACACACACACACACACACACACACACGCATAGACACAGACACACACGCACACGCATAGACACACACGCACACAGACACAGACACACACACACACACACACACACACACACACAGACACAAACGCACACAGTCACACACACACACACACACACACACACACACACACAAACACACACTCTGAGTGAGGCATACAAGATACTAGGGATGCAAATGTCAGTTTACTTTTGCTTTTTGACTCAACCATATTAACCGATTAATAACTGACTAAAAAGTTCCCAAATGTAAACTATGTGACCCACAAAAAACATATAGGCTGTCTAAAGCAGTTGCTGGAATATGCTTCAGATTGACAATCCTGTCCGTTTCCCTCTGAGGTGAAATCTTGCCGCATTCAGTCTCTCTCAACACGTCGCTGCATTTGCACGTCGTCAGGCAGCGTTTCTGGTTTCTGACGCGACCTCACCTGCATTTGGAGACCACCGAGCCGATGGCCTTCAGCAGCTCCTCCTGGGGAGAGAGAGGCACATGGCTCAGGTGAGGAGACCAACACACCAATGCTGAGCAACATCAACTCAATCAACCAGGGGGGTATTCCATCAACGTTGCTAAAGGGAAATCCAGGCATATTCTGATCAATCTTGCGAGATTTATAAAAAAAAAAAGTCCAGGCTTATTTTTGAATAATCCCGCGAGTTATCAAAAATAAGCCTGGATTTTCCTTTAGCGACGTGGATGGAATACCCCCCTGGTTCTGTTAAAATCGGAACTCAATGTGCACATACACACCCACACAGCTACTCTCTCACTCACACACACAGCAACTTTCTCCCTCTCACGTGTACACACACACACTCACACACACACACACACACACACACCTTCCCGGTCCAGGTGCGTCCTGTCAGGCCCTGCAGCAGAGCGGACAGCACCATGCCCAGGTGCGGCGCCACCAGCGAGCCCGTCTGTTGCTTGGCGATGGATGCCATGGCGGCGGCCCCCTGCGCCTTCATCTTCCACGACTGAGACTGCAAGGCCTTCTGGGTAATGGCGATCAGCTCCGTCATGTACAGCCGGATGCCCCCAAAGCTTCCTGGGAAATAGAGTTTGGAGGGAAGGTGGAGAGGTTAGGGTCTAATGCTATGATGACTGTTGGCAGTAGCTTACAACACTATGAATGAAAAGTATCATTACATTGTAGTCTTGAGTAGTAAAGTGTGTGTGTGTGTGTGTGTCAGGGTTTCCGTTAACCGGTAATTACCGGTCTTTGTCCGGTAAAATTTATTGAAGTCCGCCAAAATGAAAACTCGTCGGACATTTATGTCCGGTGAAAATAATTCCCTCTAAGCACAATTTGAATACAATTCGCTAAAGTTCACATTCTGATTCCTTCTATTTTAAAAAAGACGAATATATAGGCTATGTATTTCTTTTATTATGATATGATTTGACACCGGCATGATGATGTCTCCTAATGTGTAGGCTGCCTATGCGAAACAGCGGTTGTTTCCGGTGTGCGCTATAACTCGTGCACAATCGAGTCGAGGCAGAGAGGAGGATAGCGATGTTTCTCTCTGTGATAGTGTGATTATGCAAGCCTTTTCTGAAAGGGATGAGAACCCGATTGTTTCAGCTTCTCCCAGGGAGAAAGTGGTAGAGTTACCATCCTCCCCGAGTCCTACCATACCATCCGCTGACAGCCTATCTCTCCCGGTAACCGGCGAGCGATTGCGTGTCGCTCAAGTAGCTGATCAGTCATTAAACAAATGTTTTTTACATGCAGCTAGTGAGGAATCTGAAATAGGGGGCAACGTAGTTTATTTCCTTAACGATGGGATATTAATGCGTAAATGGTCTCCTCCTAATGCAAATGGTTGTGAGTGGAATACTGTAAAACAAGTGGTTGTGCCTGTGGGTTATAGACAACAGGTGTTATCTGTAGCACATGAGAGCCAGTGGTCAGGACATTTAGGTATAACTAAAACTTATCAGCTGATATTGAAACATTTCTTTTGGCCCGGACTGAAGGCGGATGTTGCCAAGCACTGCCGCTGTTGCCATACTTGTCAGATGGCGGGTAAGCCTAATCAATCCATTCCACCCGCACCATTGCATCCCATTCCTGCTATAGGGGAGCCATTTGAACGTGTAATAATTGATTGTGTTGGACCTTTGCCTAGGACTAAAAGTGGAAGTCAGTATTTGCTCACTACTATGTGCGCTGCTACTCGTTTTCCCGAAGCTGTTCGGTTGCGTAACATATCAGCTAAACGAAATGCGTTCCCAACCAGCGAGACCTGGTTATAGAAATGACGTTGTTTTATTGATAAAAAAAGGGTCAAACTGGAAAGAGAAAATAGAAAACTCACATTAATCCCAAACAATTTAACAAACTTCAGTTAACGTAATGTGGAGTCCGTTCATTGATCGATGCTGTCTGTTCAGTTCCCAGAGGCGCCCGTTCAGCGCTGGACATAATATAGCGCGCATGCGAATCATGTTATATTATTATATATTATATAGCTCGCATCTAATCGTATCGGATGAGAAATAGACATTAAATGGCATATATAGGCCGCTACACAACAGTAATCACCGCGACAAACAGCTATATTAGATTTGGAAAAAAATATATATAATTTTGAAAAAAAATATTTTTATTATATTTTAATATGTCCGGAATATATCACGTTTGTCCGGTAAATCGAAATCTTCCCGGACACGATGTCCGGCGGCAATTTTTTCTAACGGAAACCCTGGTGTGTGTGTGTGTGTGTGTGTGTGTGAATACGTGTGTGAGAGAGAGAGAGCATGAACATGTTTTGTGTCTGTGTGTATGTGTGAATATGTGTGTAAGCATGCATTCATGTTTACGTTGTGTGCGTGTGTGTGTGTGTGCGTGTGTGCGTGTGTGTGTGCGTGTGTGTGTGAGTGTGTGCGTGTGTGCGTGTGTGTGTGCGTGTGTGTGTGTGTGTGTGAGTGTGTGAGTGTGTGTGTGTGAGTGTGCTCTGTACCCGTTTTCAGAACAGGCGTGTATTCTTCTTTCTTTTGTTTTTATTACCAATGCAAATCAACTTGTCAGTCAGTTGTTGGAATGTGGTATTTTATGCTCTAGGCCAGGGGTCAGAGCCATACGACGACGACCCTGGAGCAATTAGGGGTTCAGCTGTGCCTTGCTGAAGGACACCTCGGCACGTGGCCAGCCTGGGTTCGAACCTCCGAACTGTCAATCGTGCGATCATAAGACGCTGGCTCTACCTCCTGAGCCACAGTCGCCTCTATATGCATGCATGCGTGTGTACCCATTCATTTTCTGAACAGGCGTGCATGCGTCCATGCATGCCTGCGTGTCTCACCGGGCACGTGGTCCTGCCACACCTCGGTCCAGAGCGCAGCGTCGCGGCCCTCCCCCTTCTCCTCCTCGGGGCCGGGGGCCTGGTGCATGCCCAGGAAGGCCAGGGGCAGGGCGGCCGTGGCCTGGCCCTTCAGCACGTCTGGGCTGTAGTGGCTGATGGCGTGGACCGTCAGGGCGCACGAGGACTTGTACACCGGCTCTGAGAGGAGGAGGGAGGGGGGGGAGACATTTTCAGTACTAGTCAAAGAAATAGAAACAGGTGTATCTATCTATCTATCTATCTATCTATGAATACATGTACACTGGCTCTGAGGGAGGAGGGGGGGAGAGGCATTTTCCGTACTAGTCAGAGAAATCGAAACAGGTGTATCTGTCTGTCTGTCTGTCTGTCTGTCTATCCATCTGTCTATCAATCCATCCATCCATTTATCCATCCATGTTGTTGTCTTACCTTCTTTCTCTAGATACCAGGTGTTGAGTTTCAGCAGGAGTTTCTCCACGCTTGTGTCCTTCGCCGTCTGAAGTCCACAGAAAACACACCTTACGTTATACCTCACAGAAAACCCACCTTACGTTATACCTCACAGAAAACACACCTTACGTTATACCTCACAGAAAACACACCTTACGTTATACCTCACAGAAAACACACCTTACGTTATACCTCACAGAAAACCCACCTTACGTTACACCTCATAGAAAACCCACCTTACGTTACACCTCATACGTTATACCTCATAGAAAACACACCTTACGTTATACCTCACAGAAAACACACCTTATATATATGACCTTATACCTCATAGCTGAACAACCCTAAAAAAACTGAGGTTTTAGATTGTCATGTATTTGCACACAGGACAGGGAGACATCGACAAACTAAATAAACCCATATATACCATTGTAGAGTGGGATCTGACCACTAGGGGGCAGTAGTGCCATTGCTGTGTACAGTAACCCACCTCTCTCCATCGACATATAATAAGAGTAAGACGGAGGGTAGACGTGTCTCACCCTGACCAGGTGTCCGAGGGCGAAGGCGAAGGCCGCCTGCACCACGCTGCTGCGGTCGTGAACCCCGTTCAGCAGAGCGCTCATCAGCTTACCTACACACACACACACACGCAGACGCAGACACACACACACACGCAGACACACACACACACACACACACACACATTAACATGGGATGGTAGGTGTGTGTAGACAGTGTAGAGGAGATGGTAGGTGTAGAAAAGGAGGTGTGTGTAGGTGTCGAGAAGGAGGTGTGTGTGTAGAGGAGGAGGTGTGTGTAGAGGAGGAGGTGTGTGTGTGTCGAGAAGGAGGTGGTGTGTGTAGAGGAGGAGGTGTGTGTGTAGAGGAGGTGTGTGTGTAGAGGAGGAGGTGTGTAGAGGAGGAGGTGTGTGTAGAGGAGGAGGTGTGTGTAGAGGAGGAGGAGGTGTGTGTAGAGGAGGAGGTGTGTGTATAGATTGGGATGGTAGGTGTGTGTGTGTGTAGAGGAGGTGGTGTGTCACCTGAATAGGGTGTCAGGTCTTGGGGACACTGGACGGTCAGGGACACGATCACACTGGCACAGCCCGCCTGCAGGGGACACACGTCAGACCAGGGGGGGGGGGTGTTAGTCTTAATAATGCCTGCTTCTACAGTGTGTGTATGTGTGTGTGTGTGTGTGTGTGTGTTACCTTGGTACCCAGGCCCACGCCACTCTTGAGCAGGTCACAGAGCTTGGGGACGAGCTCCCCCAACACAGACACATCCAGATGCTGCAGACACTGTGGAGAGAGAGAGGGGGGGGGAGAGAGAGAGAGAGAGAGAGACAGAGAGAGAGAGAGAGAGAGAGGGGGGGGGGGGGGGAGAGGGAGAGAGAGAGAGAGAGACAGAGAGAGAGAGAGAGAGAGAAAGAGGGGGGGGGGGAGGGGGAGAGAGAGAGAGAGAGAGAGAGAGAGAGAGAGAGAGAGAGAGAGAGAGAGAGAGAGAGAGAGAGAGAGAGGGAAGAAGACAATGAAATCACTGGTATCTTTAAGAGCAGGAGGTCATCTTGAGGTGTCGCATGTTGACAGGTGTGGTGGTCTCACCATGTTGATGGTCTCCATCATGGGAGAAGACTTGGCTGCACTGATCCTGGCTGCATCCATGGCGTTCTACACACACACACACACACCAGACACACACACACACACACACACCAGACACACACACCAGACACCAGACACACACACACACACAGCAGACACACACACCAGACACACACACACACAGCAGAGTTCAGACGGTATCTTCAGACAAGCCCAGACCAGACTAGTGGATGTCAGAGCTAGGTGGTTTAGGTTAGCTAGGGTTGAATGAATGAATGAATGAATGGTCTGGACGAGCCCAGACCAGACTAGTGGATGTCAGAGCTAGGTGGTTAGCCCCAGACCAGACTAGAGGATGTCAGAGCTGCCCCAGACCAGACTAGAGGATGTCAGAGCTGCCCCAGACCAGACTAGAGGATGTCAGAGCTGCCCCAGACCAGACTAGTGGATGTCAGAGCTAGGTGGTTAGCCCCAGACCAGACTAGTGGATGTCAGAGCTACCCCAGACCAGACTAGCGGATGTCAGAGCTGCCCCAGACCAGACTAGCGGATGTCAGAGCTGCCCCAGACCAGACCAGAGGATGTCAGAGCTGCCCCAGACCAGACTAGTGGATGTCAGAGCTACCCCAGACTAGAGGACGTCAGAGCTGCGTACCTTCTCCTGCTCCGTGGCGCGGAGGCTGAGGTAGTTGAGCACCTGGGGCTCCAGGGTGCTGAGGGCCTCCAGCAGGGCCGGGATGAGGCGGGGGGCGTGGGGCTTCAGCCTGGCCCCCGCCGTCTTACTGACCTTCACCAGGGTCTGGATGCTGAGGGGTGGAGGGGGGGCAAGGGGGGGGCTCAGGTGAGGTGCAAGTTTTCAAAAATGCAATAGACACACTGGCATACATACACAGGCCGCCGCGAATACATTTTCTCCGCCACTAATTGATTCAGTCCACTTTATGACCGGAGAACAGAAAAAAATCAGATTGAAGCTAGTTTAGGCCGCTTTCAGACCTACATTTCGTTCCGATTTAGGATGTAGTAAGTTACAATATGTTACAATATTGCAATTAACCTCGTCGGCGACGCGCTTGCAAAACAGTTTTGTGATTGGTCCGAATTTAGCGGGACATTTGGATTTCTGGAAATCCCTTCCCTCTCTCTTCGCCCGTCGCCGTCCCTTTAATCCCGTAAGCGTATCCTAATCGAAAATGCAACATCATCAGCGACGACCTTGGGTTCTTGCATTTACTGCTGTTCTCTGGTTCATGTTCTTATACCAGTGCTCACTATAGAGTATTTTAAATGAACATTCGTAATGTAGTCTAGTCTCTGATGTTCATGGTCAACTAAATCAGGCTATTTTGTGAAACAAATAATGTTCCCGAGCAGCCTCGCATCTAACGCTAGCTTCGAACTATTGATAGCATAAACGTTGGTAAATGTCACAAACGACACAGTATTGGCAGGGGGAAAGAAGGGGAGTCGAATTTTTATTGACAACGGATTTACATGCTGGAAAAACATGCAGCTGAAATTCAGGGAACATTTGGACAATAAGAGACACAACGGAGCTGTGGTCGCGTGGTCTAATTACAGGGCAATATGCGCGGGGCAAAAATAATCTATTGCCTCCCAAATCACCACGAACAGAACGGCGGAGGTACGGGTAAACAGGGCACATTATGTTGCCACCCTCTATTTTTCGGTGAAATTACGTCTTTGTATTGAGCGCCAGTGCGTGTTGTATACGCTACGCGCGCAAAAAAAGAACACTCCGCCACTAATGTGAAAAATCCTGGAGGAAACACTGCACCTTATATAAACGCACACCTTATATAAATACACACACACCTTATATAAACACACATACACACACCTTATGTAAACACACACACACCTATAAACACACACCTTATATAAATACACACACACCTTATATAAACACACATACACACACCTTATATAAACACAGATACACACACCGTATATCAAAACACCTTATATAAAAATACACACACACACACCTATACCTTATATAAACAGACACACGCCAATGGACAGATGTGTGTGTGTGTGTGTGTGTGGAGGTGTGCGTGTGTGTGTGTGTGTGTGTGGTCTTACCTGAGCGAGCGGACCTCCGCCACGTTGCTGACGATGCCCTTGTCCAGCAGGGTGGGCAGCAGCACCGCCACGGTCCTCTGGGCCGCCACCCCCGAGGACTCACACATACGGGCACACACCTGGGGAGGGAGGGGAGAGTTAGACACACACACACACACACACACACCTGGGGAGGGAGGGGAGAGTTAGACACACACACACACCTGGGGAGGGAGGGGAGAGTTAGACACACACACACCTGGGGAGGGAGGGGAGAGTTAGACACACACACACACACACACACACACCTGGGGAGGGAGGAGAGAGTTAGACACACACACACACACACACACACACACCTGGGGAGGGAGGGGAGAGTTAGACACACACACACACACACACACACACACACCTGGGGAGGGAGGAGAGAGTTAGACACACACACACACACACACACACACACCTGGGGAGGGAGGGGAGAGTTAGACACACACACACACACACACACACACACACACCTGGGGAGGGAGGAGAGAGTTAGACACACACACACACACACACACATCTGGGGAGGGAGAGCATTTACATTTTGGCATATAGCAGACACCTTATTCCAAAGCGACTGACAATCGATACATTTGACTAAGCAAGTGAATCATCAATTCACCAGTCATAGCAGGAAGAGTAATCTAGCTCAGGCCAGGGGCCATTGGCAGTCATCGTGATGGAGAGCAGCGTTAAGCCCCTTTCACACATACGAGCCTTCCCAGTATATTCCATGCAATTTCCAGGGTCGACGTAAGTCTGAATGGTACAGACCAGGGAAATCCGCTCGGGCAATTACCCTGGTTGAGACCATGTATAATTCCATGCAATTTACAGGGTCGCTGCATGTCTGAATGAAAGCCTGAAGATTGCCTGGTCAGTCTCCTTTCACAGCTGCCTCGGGCAACCAGCAGGGCAGAGCGCATGAGAACTGCCCCAGACTCCGAATATCGCTACTACTAAATAAAATTCCACAACTGGACACTTGGTGGAAAGGCATTTTTTAAAGCCATTTTTAAGTAACTCCCATCATATATATAGTATAGTATGTTTATATCAACGGTAATCAAGTGCTTTCCTTGGCGAGCGCACTTGGTGATGGTAAGCACTCGTAAAACGAGTTGACTCGCTGGAACGAGACAGGCGTGCGAGACCGCCACACACCACACATCTGCCATATCATACCTCCATCCCACATGTATTTATCATCATATTTTTCAATATAAAACAGAGGTATGATATGGCAGATATATACAGTATATGGTACATGGCAGTCCCACGCGCCCGTCGCGCTCCAGTTCTGCATCCAGTTGAATGCATGTAATGATTCAAGTAGATTGCGCAACCTAGGAATTGCCGACATGGCTCATGTGTGAACGGTGAAAATGCCCAGTTGACTCAGCTTGGGATTCCATCTGAATGGGCTGTCATAACAGTTGTTCCTACCTTGCTGAGTGTTTTGAGGGTGATGTCTGCAGCCTTCCGTACAGACTCCTGAGAACAGAGAAGAGATGTTCAATTTCACAGTTGAACAGACAGACAGAGAGAGACACACACACACACACACACACACACACACACACACACACAACCCCCTGACACAACCACACACACACACCTTGATGTCATCCAGCACTCTGAACAAGGTCTCCCAGATCTCGGCCAAGTGGTCGATGATGTCATCAGCCTGCCGTCCGCGAATCAGATCGTTCAGAGCCAGGCAGCTGAACAGACATCATCAACCAATCAATCAATCTTTTTGACAGATACAAATACAGACACACGTGTTTGATACTGTTCCAATGAGCCCGTCCTCCGATTTCTACCTATATCATCATCGTCACCACCATATATAATAATAATGATAATAATAATAATAATAACAGCAATGTACCTGGACTCTCGTACTCTCCAGGTGTTGCTGGTCAGGTTGGAGATGACGTCCTGGAGAATCTCCTTCAGGTACTTATCCACCTGGAACACACACACACACACACACACACACACACACACACACACACACAGTCAGCCGCTAGGAGTGGGTGGAGGGTGTATGTATGTATATTAGGGGTGTGTGTGTGTGTGTGTGTGTGTGTATATTAGGTGTGTGTGTGTGTGTATGTGTGTGTGTGTGTGTGTGTGTGTCCTACCAGAGTCTTGTCAGTGACCAGGGCGTACCAGATGCTGGTCATGGTGTGTGTATATTAGGTGTGTGTATGTGTATATTAGGTGTGTGTGTGTATATTAGGTGTGTGTATGTGTATATTAGGTGTGTGTGTGTGTATATTAGGTGTGTGTATGTGTATATTAGATGTGTGTGTGTATATTAGGTGTGTGTATGTGTATATTAGGTGTGTGTGTATATATTAGGTGTGTGTGTGTGTGTCCTACCAGAGTCTTGTCAGTGACCAGGGCGTCCCAGATGCTGGTCATGGCCTGGCGGATGCCCATGTTGGGGTCAAACTGGTACCTGTAGAGACGCGGTACCAGCTGTGGCAGGTAGGGGGCGAGCTGCTCCCCAGCCTTGGTGGCTATGATGTTGAAACCAAACGCTGCCCCCTGTGGAGAGGGAGGGAGGAAGGGAGGAAGCGGGGAGGGTGGAGGAGAGGAGGGGAGGAGAGAAGGGAGGAGAGGGGAGGGGGGGTTGGAGGAGGGATGGGGGAGAGAGGAGAGGTGGGAAGGAGGAGAGAGGGAGGGAGGGAGGAGGAGAGAGAAAGGAGTGAGAGAGGAGGGGGAGGTGGAGATAGGGGGGGGGGGGGGGTGGAGAGAGGAGGGGGAGGTGGAGAGAGGGGGAGGAGAGAAGAGAGTGAGGAGGGGGGGGACGTTAAACATAAGAGATAACTTATACAGTAATGAATATATTTTCAGTGAAACCATGGCCCTGTTTGAACGCTTCCTCCCTTCCTGAAAGCCATCACTGATCTGATGTGAGTGGATGGGTCCAAGCAGGCCAGTGGAGAGGTGGCTGTGACCTGTCCACTCATGTCAGATCAGCTCCTGACTTCAAGGAGGCTAAGAAGGAAGGACAAGTCCAGAGAAGGTTTTCAAATAAGGCCTACACACGCAGACACACACCATGACCACGACTGGTCACGCACGCGCACACCTCTTTCATAGACACACTCAGACACACACACACACACACCTTTATAGGTAGACCCACACACACACACACCTTTATAGGTAGACCCACACACACACACCTTTATAGGTAGACCCACACACACACACACACACACCCCCACCTTGCGAGAGTTCCACATGGCGTGGTGGTTCGCTAGGTTCATGAACTTGTAGACAAGATCCGGTTGGTTCAGGTCACTAGCCAATGAGCACAGCTCCTTGTAGGTGGACAGGCCTTGCCTGTGGAAGGTCAACGGTCATATTATTGTATGTATTGCTAGCATGCTAGCAACATACTAGACATTTCGGCACCTCGCCACCTTCTCAGACGTCCTGGCCAGTCAGTTTGCCTGGACCGGGGTTAGGACCGATTCCATTTCAATCCACTCAATACAGTTTAATTGAATGTGGAACTGGAATTTCAGTTGACTTCCTGAATTAACTGAATTGAAATGGAAAAGCAGACCAGAGACAGACTCACCCGTCGGGGGCTTTCCCCAGCGCCTCCCCCTGGAACACCTCCGTGTCCTCCGACACCGCGTGCTTCACCCTGGAGGACAACACACAACCGTTTATGTTACTACGGTAACAACTAAAACAACACACAGCCGTTTAGGAACCACTCTGTTGATGTGTGTCGTCAACTAACATTAGTATTCATGTTATGATTGATGGAAAGAAGGGCATTTCTCTACCAAGTCGACCAGGGTGGACACTAACCCCTTCCTCCCTCCTCCTCCTCCCTCTCCCTCCCTTCTCTCCCCTCTCCCTCCCTCCCCCTCCTCCCTCACCTCTTCCCAGTCATCAGCGTCTCCACCAGGGTGGACACCAGCTCCTGCTGGTCTGCCTCCCCGCCCATCTCGTACACCAGACCCAGGCCCTTAGACGCCACGTCCTGACTCAGCTCTGCACACGCCCCGGGACGGAGGAGAGGAAGGGAGGGAGGAGAGGAGGAGAGGAAGAGAGGGAGGAGAGGAGAAGAGAGAACCATTAGGTGACTAATACAGCATTTCACTCAGGATGGATAGATGATATACTGATAGATGGCTGCCTACATAAATAAAAGGAGGAATGAAGGGTGTGATGAATGGATGGATGGATGCCTACATAAATAAAAGGAGGAATGCAGGGTGTGATGAACAGACAGATGGATGTACTCACCGTCAGGGTCTGAGAGGATGGAGATGAACGCTGTCTGGATCTCCTTCAGGTGAGACTAGAGAGAGAGAGAGAGAGAGAGAGAGAAAAGGAGGGAAGAGAGAGAAGGTGGAAGAGAGAAAAAGGAGGGAGGAAAGAAAAGGAGGAAGAGAGAGAAGGAGGGAAGAGAGAGAAGGAGGGAAGAGAGAGAAGTAGGGGAAGAGAGGAAAAGGAGAAAGTCAACAATCAACAAAGAGCTCAACATTTCCATAACTTTCCCGTATTACCCTCTCCCCTTGACCCCAGCCTTGACCTTTGACCCCCATCCTGACCCCCCCCCCCCCCCAGGTGTGACCCCAGCCTTGACCTTTGACCCCCAAGTGTGACCCCAGCCGTGACCTATGACCCTCACCATGATCTCCTTGTGCTGGCTGAGCTTCTTGACCAGGGACAGCAGCCAGATGCAGGCGGCCTGGCGGATGTGGGGGTTCTGGCTGGGGATGTAGCGAGCCAGGACCGCGTTCAACACCCAGGGGACCACGTCATTACTCTTCACACCTGGGGGGCACAAACACAGGTAGGACACACAGGTAAGACACAGGTAGGACACACAGGTAGAGAGAGACAAGGACTGCCTGGGCAGCTGTGTGTGTGTGTGTGGTGTGTGTGTATATGTGTGTGTGTGTGTGTGGTCTTACTGTCTGGGGGGCTGTGTGTGTGTGTGTGTGTGTGTGGTGTGTGTGTGTGTGTGTGTGTGTGTGGTCTTACTGTCTGGGGGGCTGTACTGGTCCTCAGGGCAGGTCCAGGGGTCTCTGGCGGCCCCAGAGCAGGTGCCGATCGCTGCACTGGTGATGGCCTCCCCCACGGTGAACTGGAGCTCTACCTGCTTAGCCTGGGGGGGGGGGAGACAGAAAGAAAGAAAAGAGGAGGAGATAGGTAGGTAGATAGAGAAGGAAATAGGAAGAGACAGAGGGGGAGGGAACAGGAGGAAAGTGCAGAGAGGTAGAAGAGAGACAGAGACAGGGAGGGAGGGAGAAAGATTTTACAACAGCCAAAATATAAAAGAGCACCAACTCTTTCTGCATGTTGTATGAAGTTCTTATGGAGTGTAGTGAAGGTCATATCATATGAAGTCAGAGTGTGAAGCTGTGGTAATCAGTGAGAGCCTGTGAGAGTCGCCCACCTCCACAGAGTCCATGAGTCCCTGGATCAGCTTCTTCTGGTGGGCAAAGTCTCCGTCTCCCACTGGGAGATACCCCAGGGTCTGGATGGCTCGCTCCTTCATCTACACCACCACAACAACAACAACAACAACAACAACAACAACAACAACAACAACAACAACAACATTAGCGTGTGTTGTCTATCAGAGTTGGGTTATACTCCATTTCAATTCAGTCGATTCCCAAAATTATCTTAAGTTAAACATTTTCCTCATTGAAAAGCATGCTGTAAACATTTCAAGGCAAATGAAACTATATAATTAGTAATTAATGACAGAGTAACTATTTTGATCGGCAATGACATTGTTGTAAAAAAAGAAAGAAAAGAAAGCGAAAGCGTTGTTATGTTCCTCAGCTAATTCTGCGTTTTAGCAGTGTTTTCTGTAGTATTGTGACATGAATAAAGGACAGAGACAGGTATTGATGATGAATGAAATCCAGCGACACACTGTTCAAACATCCTGGGGGGGGGGGGGGGACGAGCCCTGATGACAATATTAGTTTAGTTTATTACTTTATAGTTTCGTGGACAGTCCCTGTTAATTACCAGCAGTAAAGCAGTAAATGGAGCTTTTAGCCTACAACTTCCAACTGTAACTGAAATTTAAAAAGTGGTAACCATGGTTACCTTGGTGGTCTCCTTGCCGGAGGGGATGCGGGCCAGCAGGTTGTCCACCATGTTGAGTTTGGTCAGCAGGCCGGAGGCGTCGCCCTCGCTGGGGATCAGCAGGGGGCCGTTACGGCCGATCTCCCCCAGCGCCGTGCAGGACGCCACGGCTAGCACAGGAGACGCGCTGTCCAGGAAGGAGCCTACACACACACACACACACACACAGGGACGCATACACACACACGGACACACACACGGACACACACACACGGACACACACACACACACACACAGGGACACATACACACACGGGCACACACACACACACACACACACACACACACGTAGACAGGCACACACACACGGACGGACGGACGGACACACACACACACACACACACACAGGCACGCACACAGACACACACAGGCACACACACAGAGACATGATTAGTGGATGATACTAAAGTAGACAAAACAATTTAAGAGCTCCTGAAAAAATTAAGCTAATAATGTAAGCTAATAACCTCCCTACCGATGGTTTTGGTTGCCATGGCGATGAGTTCCTCGTCCTCCTTGGACGTGGCGTTCATGCGCTGCTCCCGGTTGTGGGCGGAGTCTCCGGAGGTGACGGCCTTCCTCTGGCTCATGTACCTGCCCACCATGTAGCCCAGAGCCAAGATGGCGCCGTGCTGGCTCTCAGGGCTCTGCGGGTTTCCAAGAGGCAACACAGATTAACATTCAGCTCAGTGAAACTGAGACAACTTCAATGATAATGATCTATCCATTACAAACAAGGCAAAATCGAAGAGTAAAAGTTTAAGGGCGCGAATGTGCTAAAAACGCTGTTATGAGGCGAACATGTAACAGTATTGTGTAGAAAAACAACTGTATAAACGTTTAGTTGAGACCACAGAGATTAGGTTAGGCTCAATTCAATTTCCATTCATGAAGTTAACTGAATTTATGATTAGACCAGAATTCAGAATCAGAATTATTTTATTTGGCCAAGTATATTTGCACGTACAGGAAATGTACTTGGTCAGGTTGGGGCATAGGACATAACAAACAACAATATATCAGCAAAAAATAAAACAGAATTGTGAAGTGGGTATGGGGCATGTAGACTACAAATTAGAATGAATGTAAAATAATATAATATCAATATAAATGCAAAATAATATAATATTACAGTAATATATCCCCTCAGGGAAGGAGACCATTTTCAAAATGACAGTTGGAATAGGATTCTAAATGACAGTTGGAATAGTTAGATTCCTATTCCAACTGTCATTTTGAAAATGTACTTCCTGAATTGAAATGGACCTGACCCCCCCTGTTAGGGGACAGGACATACGTGAGTGTGTGTGAGGGGACAGGACATACGTGAGTGTGTGTGAGGGGACAGGACATACGTGTGTGTGTGTGAGGGGACAGGACATACGTGAGTGTGTGTGAGGGGACAGGACATACGTGTGTGTGTGTGAGGGGACAGGACATACGTGAGTGTGTGTGAGGGGACAGGACATACGTGAGTGTGTGTGAGGGGACAGGACATACGTGAGTGTGTGTGAGGGGACAGGACATACGTGAGTGTGTGTGAGGGGACAGGACATACGTGAGTGTGTGTGAGGGGACAGGACATACGTGTGTGTGTGTGTGTGTGTGTGTGTGAGGGACAGGACATACGTGAGTGTGTGTGAGGGGACAGGACATACGTGAGTGTGTGTGAGGGGACAGGACATACGTGAGTGTGTGTGAGGGGACAGGACATACGTGAGTGTGTGTGAGGGGACAGGACATACGTGTGTGTGTGTGTGTGTGTGTGAGGGACAGGACATACGTGAGTGTGTGTGAGGGGACAGGACATACGTGTGTGTGTGTGAGGGGACAGGACATACGTGAGTGTGTGTGTGTGAGGGGGGACAGGACATACGTGAGTGTGTGTGAGGGGACAGGACATACGTGAGTGTGTGTGAGGGGACAGGACATACGTGAGTGTGTGTGAGTGAGGGGACAGGACACACGTGAGTGTGTGTGTGTGAGGGGGGACAGGACATACGTGTGTGTGTGTGTGTGAGGGGACAGGACATACGTGTGTGTGTGTGTGTGTGAGGGGGGACAGGACATACGTGTGTGTGTGTGTGTGTGTGTGGGGGGACAGGACATACGTGTGTGTGTGTGAGGGGGGACAGGACATACGTGAGTGTGTGTGAGGGGACAGGACATACGTGTGTGTGTGTGTGTGAGGGGACAGGACATACGTGTGTGTGTGTGTGTGTGTGAGGGGGGACAGGACATACGTGAGTGTCTTTAGTGATCTTGATCAGGTTCTGCACGGCCGTCTTTAGCTCGTTCCCTGACATGGTGGACACCACCGTGGCGTAGAGCTGGGCCGCCAGCTCCCGCATGTCCTCCTTGTTCGTGTTCATCACACTCTGAGGAGGGGACGACACATCCGTTAGCGTGGGTTAGCATAGCATGGGTTAGCGTCAACATTGATATCAGCATTAGCATGGATTAGCATAGCATGAGATAGCGTGAACGTTGATCAGTATTAGAATGGATTAGCATAGCATGAGATAGCATGAGCGTTGATTAGCATGAGCTCTTAGTGTAGAATGGATTGGCATCAGTATGGATTATCATGGATCGTGTTGTATTATTCAATAGAGGTGGAGGTAGGCGAGTGGGACACACAGCGACACACAGAGAGAGAGACTTACTTTGATCCAGTCGATTCTGTCGATGAATTTGGGGGCCAGTTTGTGAGGGCAGACAGACACCACCTCCAGGAGACAGTACATCACCGGGATTCCTACAGACAGAACAGAAAAGACAACATGCATGAAGTGCATGAACACATTGAGTTTCCTTTGGAATTAGATGAGGTCTCTGCAGGTCCTGCACGTTCAGTTGGTAGAGTACATGCTAAGGTTGTGGGTTCGATTCCCGCTGGGACCATACATACAAATCATGTATGGACTCGCTGTACTGTAAGTGGCTTTGGATAATATTTAAAAAGACATGTACATCTCAATGTGACTTCTCTGGTTAAATAAAGGAAAAATAAACAGAAATGACATATACTGTATATTATGGGTGCGTTCGTAAATTCGCTCTGAGAGTGCCGGAGTGTGCACACTGGGTTCAACGTCATAGAGCGACCAAGTAATTTGATTGGACAAGAGCCATTCCATGAGTGCTGATCAGATTTTCCAGAGCGTATTTACGAACGCAGCCTATATTATCATATCGTCACCTTCTTAAGTTTTTTGCGAAAAACAGAATAAACTGAACCAAATCTAGAATATGTATATTATAATTTACATTCCTAAAAAGCGATGTAAGCTATTATTTTAAGAAGGTGACGATATATATATATATATATAATTTTTCTATGATCTGAGACAGTGTGCGCTCTGGCACTCTCAGAGCGAATTTACGAACGCACACCTATATTATCATATATATATATAATCTTTCTATGATCCGTGAGTGGTTACCTCCGATGGCGGAGAGCAGCTGCTGCAGCAGGTCCATGTACACCTGGACAGGGTTGGTGTCGCCGCCCTTCAGGCCGGGGGAGGTCATGGGCTCGGAGGACAGCAGTGCGTGGACGTAGCGGCCGATGGCGGGGGCGTCGTCCTGCATGTCCACCAGGCTCTTGGAGAGGGGCGTGGCCCCGGCACTGTAGGCCAGGCACATACGCAGGTACAGCACGATCTGGGGGGGGCGGGACAGGGGGGGAAGTGAGGTCATCATCTCTCTCTACTCCTTTCTTTTTCTCTCTTTCTCTCCCCCCTCCCCTCAGTAAGTGAGGTCATATGAAACTGACGAAGAAGAAGCAGACGCATGAAACTTTTCTGAGTTTGAGTTTTTGTTGACTAAAACCTAGACCTAAGACTAAGAAGGATAACAATGACTAAATGTGACTAAAACTCATGTGCATTTTCGTCTAAAGACTAAGACTAAATGTAAAATAGTCTGCCAAAATTAACACTGCCCCAAGTGTGTGTTGTGTGTGTTTACCTCGCCAAAGGCAGACGGGTTGAAGGGGAGAGTGGACGTCCCGATGATGTACTTGGCCGGCGTCTTCATCCTCTGAGCGGCCTGGAAAAGAGGTCAGAGGTCAGAAGGAACAAGGTCAGAGACATTTATTTGACAAATTAAGAAGAGGGCGTGGGTGTAGAGGGTTGGTGGTTGTAGGGGGTGTGTGGTTGTTGGTTTGGGACGCGATCTCACCTTCTCCTGGATGTAGGCGACCATCTCAGGGAAGGAGGGCATGGGTTTGGAGCCCTCCTTCTCAGGGCTCTTAGCGGGCAGCGCCCTCAGCACCCGCTGGGCCTCTCCGCTCACCTCCTCTCTCCTACACACACGCACACACACACACATCATCCCTACTGAATAACCTCTCTCCTACACACACAGACACATTTACTGTCCACCGTCATTAGTAAGCATAAATACATTAAATACATTTAATTATCAACCGCCTATTGGACACTTGAACGAAATGTTCAACAAATTTAAATAGGTGACAATCGCGTTGACCATCACTGGTGTACCAGTGGTAATGGGTGTGCTTAGGGTGAAACTCACGGGTCTCCAGCAGCCAATAGGAGCAGGTATCTGGAGGGCACGTGATCAGGGCCGAACACGATGCTGGCGTACTTCATGGCCACCTGGCGAACCTGCACCTCCGGCTGTCCACCAATCACAACACAGTATTCACACGTCAGCCACAATAACAATAATAATGAGCATATGACACAGTATTCAGGGGGATATTCCATCAATGTCGCTAAAGGAAAACCTAGGCTTATTTTGATAAATCTCGCAAGACATAAAAAATAAGCCTGGATTTTCCTTTAGCGACGTTATTGGAATACCCCCCCTGATGTGAAGAAGAAGAAGAACTAGAACTAGAAGAAGAAGTAGAAGAAGAAGAATTCCACTAGTGACATTCATACTGGCTACATCAAACACATGTAAACAATAAAAAAACGGACGTGGTTGCCATGGAGACGGCGTCGGTACCTTGCCCATGTAAGCAGCCACCAGGGCCTCCATCAGGTTGAGCAGCGCCCCCTGCAGGTTGGCGTAGGCTCCTACCATCATGGACAGAGCCTCCTGGATGGCCAGGCGCACGTCAGGCTCCTCCTGCACACACCAGGGACACGTTAGAAGCATACACACATACACACACACACACACGCACGCACGCACGCACGCACGCACGCACGCACACACACACACACACCAGGAACACATTAGAAGCATACAGACGCAGACACGCGAGCGCACACACACACCAGGAACACATTAGAGGCACACACACACACAGACGTCATGTTTACATTAAACACGTCAAATACAGTACAGATTTTTTGGGGTTAAACAACAATGTCATTATAACTCACCTTGCACATGGACTCAAAGAACTGCTGCACCAGGGCGATGTCCTTGGTGAAGAGCTGAGGCATCCGGCTGCGGAGGGAGAGGAGGGACAGACACACGGGTCTCACACGTGGACAACACGCCTTCAAACAGTTCCCTTGATACATTTCTACATTTCTGCCATTTAGCACACGCCGTTATCCAGAGCCACTTACAACAAATACATTTGTCTAAGTAAGACAGTGAATCATCTACCATCAGCCATCACAAAAAGATGACCAGGGGCCGTTGGCGGTCATAACATTTTACTAGATTAGATTAAACTGTATTGTCATCGCAATAGTACTATAAAAAGTACTATACAACGAAATGCAGTTAAATAATAATATAATAATAATAAATGTGAGGACAGCGGTGTGTGTGAGAACGCCAGTCTTACCTGGAGAGTTTTCCCACAGCAGAGTAGGCAACACACAGCAGCTTAGGATCCTGCAAACACACACACACACACACAGCAACACACAGCAGCTTAGGATCCGGCAAACACACACACACCTGCTCATCACACACACCTGCTTATCACACACACCTGCTTATCACACACACCTGCTTATCACACACACCTGCTTATCAGCTACAACACCACAAACATGCCATAATGAGCATCACAAGCCATCATCTTATATCACGAAAAATGCTTTAAATGTAATACATTAATATTATTATTATAACTCTCTGACACAGAACTCACAGGACCGCATTACATAACAACATACATGTTGAAAACATTCTATTGTAGTGAATATTTCTATGAAATATGCGTTTTACTGTTCTGCTTTGCCAATGAAAATGTTTTTGATTGGTTGGTGATATCATAAAAGGGTTTTGGTTGGTTGGGGATATCATAACAGGGTTGTGATTGGTTGGTGATATCATAAAAGGGTTTTGATTAGTTGGTGATAGCATAACAGGGTTGTGATTGGTTGGTGACATCATAACAGGGTTGTGATTGGTTGGTGATATCATAACAGGGTTGTGATTGGTTGGTGATATCATAACAGGGCTGTGATTGGTTGGTGACATCATAACAGGGCTGTGATTGGTTGGCGTACCTCCTTGTACTCGTTGATGAGCTTGGTCAGGCCGTTGAGCAGCATCAGTCCCAGGGGCTTGTTGGTGTCAGGACAGCTGTGGAGAAACAAGGTTAAACTACTGTGACACAGCCTGGTGACAGGGGTAACAAGTCGGCAGCCAATTTAATGTTTGGACAATTAACGTTCAGACTTTTATTTTGACAAACTGGAGTGTGTGTGTGTGTGTGTGTGTGTGTGTGTGTGTGTGTGTGTGTGTGTGTGTGTGTGTGTGTAGGCTACTTACACACTGCAGATGTGGTGGACAAACTGGAGTGTGTGTGTGTGTGTGTGTGTGTGTGTGTGTGTGTGTGTGTGTGTGTAGGCTACTTACACACTGCAGATGTGGTGGACAAACTGGAGTGTGTGTGTGTGTGTGTGTGTGTGTGTGTGTGTGTGTGTGTGTGTGTGTGTGTGTAGGCTACTTACACACTGCAGATGTGGTGGACAAACTGGAGTGTGAGGGACAGCAGCTTGTTGTTGGTGTTGGAACCAAACAGACCGTCATAGACCACCTGTGGAGAGGGAAGGAATGGTGAGTACACAACCACACACACACACACACACACACACACACACACACACACACACATACATACATACACCCTACCTGGATGTTGGCTGGGAAGCACTCTGCGGCTAAGCGAGATCGTAGCAGGTGAGGCAGGATCTTCAGCTTAACTCTGGTACTGACCGGCTCGTGTTTCAGCTCCCGCTTCAGACTGGCTCCCTGGAACACACACACACACACACACACACACACACACACACACACACACACACAGTTATTTCTCCATTCACCTGTTCACATTTAGCTTTAATATATATCTGATGGAAGTGTGAGAAGAGTGGAGAGCAGAAGCGCAAGAGAAGAGGACGATGAGGAAGACTGAAAGGAGGAGAAGAGTGACAGATGGAAGAGAGTGAAGAGAGGAAGAGTGAGGAGTGCTCCTCTACCTTGGTCTTGAGAGGGATGTCCCCCAGGTAGACCTTGTACATCTTGTTGATGATCAGAGGGTTGTTCCAGTCGACGATGCTGCAGAATTGGAATAAACAACATTAATATTTTTATTTAAAAAAACCTAAATAAAAAACTACAACAGAGATGAAGTCAAGACCTGGGGGGTATTCCATCGACGTCGCTAAAGGAAAATCCAGGCTTATTATCCAAGTCTCCCGAGATTTATAAAAAAAAAATCCAGCCTTATTTTGATAAATCTCCCACATGACTCATCAAACATAAGCTTGGATTTTCCGTTAGCGACAATGATGGAATACCCCCCATAACCCTGGAGGATCCGGACCAAGACCCAGTCAGGAGGTTTTAGACCCAAACATTTCTACTGGTCACCTAAAGGGCTAATCCACTCAATGAGAACCTGAAGACATTCAGAATTCTCTCTGAATGGGTGACATCATCATCACCACCATACCAGGAAGGCCGGCAATGGTGACATTATGAAAGCCCACCCAAGAACACATTTTTTGAAAAGAACAGTGCTTTATAGAGCTAGTACAATTTGGAATGAATTACCTCTTGATATCCGCCAAGAAAAAAGTAAAAGGTTATTCAAAAAGAGACTGAAGAGGCACCTATTAAGTGGCTGATGACAGGTAGCTGTTTTATTTTACTTTGTTTATTTTGGTTGATTCCTTTTTTCATCGAAGACATGATTGCGTTAGGATCATGTCTTTATAGGTCTTTATATTTTAATGGCTTAATAATATTTGCCCTTTTTGTAAATTTTTATTTATTTTAGTTTATTTTGTTGTATTTACTACTGTATCGGGGGGATAGTGTGTGAGTTTTGGCGACATCTTGTGGTGGGGATGAGGTTGGAGGATTTGACTGGAATCGAATATGGCATTCATCTGTAGGCCTATGTTTGAAGGGACTGAGTGTGACTTTAAGTGACATCCAGGGGTGAAGCTGAATGTTCCATTGATTTACAATTAATTCAACATGGCGGCCTCCACGAAGACACCCGCTCATTTTAAGGCCAGGAAAATGCTTTTGTGCATTGCATTATACGCAAATTAATACAAATATCATGTTTGATTGCTGCCGGATCTGTTTGTCTTGTTTTCACCACTGGATGTCGCGGAGGGTCACGCATTGTCCCTTTAATGTATTATATGTTCAGTGTTTCCTCTATATGCATTTATTGGTGGCGGGCCGCCACGAATGAATTTCCTCCGCCACCAAATGATTCAGACAGTCCACTTTGATTCAGGCTGCGCAGAAAGGCAGCGAGTTATTATGACCGGAGAACTGAAAAAAGCATGTGTCCCTGAACGCTCCACCAATCACTGTGAGTAAACTGACTCTGAGAATGTCCTCACGTCACATTTTACCGTAATACCCTATATGTTGGTTGAAGTGCAACATCTCAGCTTTCAGGGACAGTTGGATTTTTTTCGATAGCACAAACCGTTTAGAAATTACGGTAATTACAATGTCGGGTGCGGATTTGTGCCGGTGGCGGTACATTCGGCGCAGAAGTGGTATCTATACCAGATAAATAATAACCATTTGCTTACGTAATTTTTCGTTTGTTTACATAGTCTGAAACTACAGATGGTAAGCTTTCAAATGATGCGTCATACATTGAAATCGAAAAAAAAATCAAGACGACACGAGTATTTGAATGTTTGTTTGTATCATGTTTTGCTCAAGAATGGTGACTGCTAAAAACGCTGCTAGCGGCTAACGTTTTGTAACGTCCTAAAGTATTGTAACGTCCCCACTTGGACAGTGGTTGAAATAATGACAGATAGCTTCTCTCATGTAATCTGTGCGTTTAATTGTAAACTATCTCATACACAACTTTCTTAGTTCACCCGAGCTCTCTCTCCCAACGGTCTCAATAACACACACAGCACCCGCCCGTGACCTCCACCAATCACAGGGGTGCTTTGGCACACAACACAGTAACAGTGCGAACATGAACATGAACTCAAGCATTAATGAACATGGTTGTTCTATCTAATTTATTATGTTTGTGTTATGCTAATAAATGTAGATCCACACAGGTATACAAACTGAGATCCGTTTACTGTCAAGTGCCATTCATTCTGACAACACACACACACAGTCGTAAAGCTCTAACAGAACGTGACGTCGTAAAGTGCTGTCGTATATTTTTACACATTAATAAGCCTTCTTATATAACGTATATCTTACACATATATTCACGTATATTTTACACATATTACACGTATATTTTTATTACTTCATATACTTCATTATAAACGATCTCTGGAAGATTTTCAATTGTCGCACATGCGCAGTCACACACACACGCACATGCACGCCCCCGAGGGTCTAGGCCAATCAGAGGCCTAGAAGGAAGGATCATGATTGGCCAAGAACATACTGTGATGTGATTGGCTGAGGGCCGCTATAAAACCTCTGTGCAGAGGCTGGAGCGGTCTGCTCTGCTGACTACCTCGAATCACGTTGTGACTGTTTCGTGTGCCTGTAATCTGAGGACCCGATCTTTTTTGAATAAATACTTTTAAACTTTGGCCAGGAGTTTTTACCTCTTCTTTAATCACTGAAACAGAGAAATATTCGACAGTGCAACAAAGTGCTGCAATGACATACTGTCGTACATAACAATATTAGTATTTGATCACCTTCTATATAAAATCACCTGCTCGGCTTTAATGACTTAACCGCTATTTAAGAAATTATATTTGTTTTCGCGTGCACGCGTTTTATGCGACCACCCCGCCACTAATGTGAAAATTCCTGGAGGAAACACTGTATGTTGTATTAATGTATTAGGTGTTTGTCTGTTGATTATATGTGGACCCCAGGAAGATTAGCAAACTGCTACGGCATAAGCTAATGGGGATCCTTTTAAATAAACAAATAAACAAACCACCACCGTCACCATGGTTACCTCTGCTTGCTCTTCAGCTCCAGGTCTGCTGCCGTGGCGACGCTGTGTCTGGTGTCGCTGGAGGCCACGACCAGGTGGACCACCGACTCCACCTCCGGCACCTGCTCTGCCTCGATGAACTTCACTATGCCCAGCTTACACTGCACACACACACACACACACACACACATTAGTATACACACACATAGTATATATATACACACACACACACACACACACACACACACATTAGCATACACACGCATAGAATATATATATACACACACACACACGCACGCACACACACACACACACACACACACACACACACACACACACACACACACACACACATTAGCATACACACGCATAGTATATACAGTGGGGAGAACAAGTATTTGATACACTGCTGATTTTGCAGGTTTTCCCACTTAGAAAGAATGTAGAGGTCTGTAATTTTTATCATAGGTACACTTCAACTGTGAGAGACGGAATCTAAAACAAAATTTCTAAAACAAAATCCAGAAAATCACATTGTATGACTTTTAAATAATTAATTTGCATTTTATTGTATGAAATAAGTATTTGATCACCTACCAACCAGTAATAATTCCGGCTCTCACAGACCTGTTAGTTTTTCTTTAAGAAGCCCTCCTATTCTCCACTCATTACCTGTATTAACTGTACCTGTTTGAACTCGTTACCTTTATAAAAGACACCTCTCCACACACTCAATCAATCAGACCCCAACCTCTCCACAATGGGCAAGACCAAAGAGCTTTCTAAGGACATCAGGGACAAAATTGTAGACCTGCACAAGGCTGGGATGGGCTACAGGACAATAGGGAAGCAGCTTGGTGAGAAGGCAACAACTGTTGGCGCAATTATTAGAAAATGGAAGAAATTTAAGATGACGGTCAATCTCCCTCGGTCTGGGGCTCCATGCAAGATCTCACCTCGTGGGGCATCAATGACCATAAGAAAGGTGAGGGATCAGCCCAGAACTACACGGCAGGACCTGGTCAATGACCTGAAGAGAGCTGGGACCACAGTCTCAAAGAAAACTATCAGTAACACACTACGCCGTCAGGGATTAAAATCCTGTAGCGCACGCAAGGTCCCCCTGCTCAAGCCAGCGCATGTCCAGGCCCGTCTGAGGTTTGCCAATGATCATCTGGATGATCCAGAGGAGGAATGGGAGACGGTCATGTGGTCTGATGAGACCAAAATAGAGCTTTTTGGCATAAACTCCACTCGCCGTGTTTGGAGGAAGAAGAAGGATGAGTACAACCCCAAGAACACCATCCCAACCGTGAAGCATGGAGGTGGAAACATCATTCTTTGGGGATGCTTTTCTGCAAAGGGGACAGGACGAATGCACCGTATTGAGGGGAGGATGGATTGGGCCAAGTATCGCGAGATCTTGGCCAATAACCTCCTTCCCTCAGTAAGAGCATTGAAGATGGGTCGTGGCTGGGTCTTCCAGCATGACAACGACCCGAAACAAACAGCCAGGGCAACTAAGGAGTGGCTCCGTAAGAAGCATCTCAAGGTCCTGGAGTGGCCTAGCCAGTCTCCAGACCTGAACCCAATAGAAAATCTTTGGAGGGAGCTGAAAGTCTGTGTTGCCCAGCGACAGCCCCGAAACCTGAAGGATCTGGAGAAGATCTGTATTGAGGAGTGGGCCCAAATCCCTGCTGCAGTGTGTGCAAACCTGGTCAAGAACTACAGGAAACGTCTGATCTCTGTAATTGCAAACAAAGGTTTCTTTACCAAATATTAAGTTCTGTTTTTCTGATGTATCAAATACTTATTTCATGCAATAAAATGTAAATTAATTACTTTAAAATCATACAATTTGATTTTCTGGATTATTATTTTTTTTCACAGTTGAAGTGTACCTATGATAAAAATTGCAGACCTCTACATTCTTTCTAAGTGGGAAAACGTGCAAAATCAGCAGTGTATCAAATACTTGTTCTCCCCACTGTATATATATATATATATATATATATATATATATATATATATATATATATATATATATATTAGTGATGCTCCGATCTGATCGGCGCCGATCGGTATCGGCCGATATGGCCTTGATCGGAGTTCTCAAAACGGCCGATCAAACACGACCGATCAGTTCACAAAATGGCGTCGCCAGTCTGGAAATATTACACAGTGTCGGAAAGAGACAACAAATATGCCGTTTGTAATGTCTGCTCAAAAGAAATACCTCGCGGAGGAACGCACGCAAGGTCTTTCAATACCACGAATATCATACGGCATTTGCTGCGTTCGTCGATTCGCTCAGAGAGCGCCGAAGCGCACACTGGGCTCGACGTCATAAAGGGACCGAGTGCTTTGATTGGACGAGAGGCGTTCCACGAGTGCTGGTCAGAGTTCCAGCGCGACTTCACGAGCGTAGTGTAGGTAGTGTGCAGCGACGTCATGTGACCCCGCGAGCAGAAAGTCACTTGGCCCATAGCAACAACTATTAGCGCGTGAGTTTTAGGTCTTCCTCTGTGCACCTTGCACAAGTGTAGATAGCGAGCGACTTTTCAGCAGCAGGACATATTTTAGATGATAAGAGGAACAGGCTGAGTGCCAAAAACGCTGAGATGCTTGTATTTCTCAAGGCTAATCTGTCAGTGATGCTGCTTAATCAGAAGTAAGGTTTGAGTCTGAAATCTCCTTAGGTGCAATGTTTTGTTTTTTTGTTTTATTGATTATTGCTGACTTGCTGTCTTATCTCCTCCTAAATATGACTTGAAACTGACTGACTTGAAACAGTATTTTATATTTGGCTATAGCCTGTTTATGTTGCAGTTTAGTTTGGGTGTGTTTATTGTTCCTCAGGAAAGCTACAGTATACAGTATAAGCTCCAAGTTCTCTAAGAGCCCCTAGTTCCTCTCATTCGAGTGGAATGTTGCACATTTGATGTGACAGTGTACATTTTATTTATTATGATTTTTATTTTCACATTTTATTTGTTTTTCCTGAAGTAAGCTACAGGTGGTTGTGAATTCAATAAAACAGATGGTCGTCAATTCATGATACTTTCTCATCTCCTAATTTCATTTAAATACTTAATATACAATGTCAATGGTGTTAAGAATAATTAAAAACATAAATAATGCTACACAATAAATAGAATGCTTCAATTGCCATTTTCGACGCTGTGATCGGTGATCGGTGATATCGGATCGGCAGATCACTGATTCCAGTGATCGGTGATCGGTGATCGGCACCAAAAACCCTGATCGGAGCATCTCTAATATATATATATATATATATATATATATATATATATATATATATATATATATATATATACACACACACACACACACACACACACACACACACACACACACACACAGAGAGAGAGACAGACAGACAGACAATCAGACACACACACACACACACACACACTTCAATTTCTTGTCCAACAACAACACTGCTCCTCCTCTGAGGTCAGAGGTCAGCGGCGGCCCCCACCTGTTCCAGCTGCTCTGCGCTCCACTGGGCCTCCCCGATCACCCTCTTGGCAGCGTAGACGCTCATCCCCGGGGGGGGCTGGGGGAGACCCTGCCCGGGCGCCACCCCTCCCCCGGCCCCGGCACCCCCCTGGGGGGAGGAGGGGGCGGGGCGGACAGGGGGCTCGTTCAGCACGAACCTGGAGGCCCGGAGGAGAGGAGAGGAGAGAGGGAGGAGAGAAGGAGGAGAGAGGGAGGAAGGGAGGGAATAGAGAGGAGAGAGGGAGGGAACAGAGAGGAGAGGAATAGAGAGGAGAATGGGGGGAGGAGAGAGAAGAGAGAAAGGGAGGGAATAGAGACGAGAGGAAGGGAATAGAGAGGGAGGGAAGAGAGGAGAGAGGGAGTGAGTGTCTCTCAAGTGGAAGGCCCAGTCACCTGTTTAGGCAGCTTTTAACGTGTGACTTTGTACGCCGCTGCCCCCCCGTTCTAAGCTGTCCCTCTATGCTCCACGTTGTTTATAATCAACGCTGTTGTTGGTTTGGCCTGTGAAGTTGTAAAGTGCTCTGGCTACGTGATAACAGTACAACTATACCAATAAAACTATTATTATTATTATTATTATTATACAGCCTCAGATAGCGACTACAATCATCAGGAGATTGCCCCCAATCACCACAAATCACTTCCGCCACACTCAAAATGGCCGCCCATGGTGGTCTCTGACCTCCGACCTCCGACCCTCCACTCACCCGTAGGGCATCAGCAGGACGTCCAGCATGAACTCCAGCAGCAGCTGCACGGTCTTGGGCCTCTCGATCAGGATGAAGGGGGAGGCCGTCTTGTGGTCTGCTGGGTACTTCATGTGGTACAGGGTGGGGATGAGGAGATGCATCAGGCTGGGGGGGGAGAGGGGGGAGGGTTGGGGGAGGAGAGAGGGGGGAGGAGGAGGGGGAGAGTGGATGTTAAATGGATGTAAAATGTGCAACGTGTGTGTGGATGTGTATGTATACAGTGTGTATGTATACAGTGCATATGTATACAGTGCGTGTGTGTGTGTGTGTATACATATGTATACAGTGTGTGTGTGTGTGTGTGTGTGTGTGTGTGTGTGTGTGTGTGTGTGCGCGCGTATGTATACAGTGTGTGTGTGTGTGTGTGTATGTATACAGTGCTTGTGTGTGTGTGCGTGCAAGTATGTATACAGTGTGTGTGTGTGTGTGTGTGTGTGTGTGTGTCACCTGTCCTGCTGGGGCTGGGGCTTGCCCTCCATGGCGGTGAGCAGGGTAGGCGCCAGCTCACACTGCTTCCCCACCTCCAGGCGAGGGTAGCCCATCTTGATGTAGATGATGGTGAAATTCTGCACAGAAAAGTAATGAAATTAGTTAATAATCACTTCCAGACAGGCTAGTGACCAAACTACTAGACCTGGGTCTATCACACTCTATATGTGCGTGGATCAAGGACTTCCTGACCGACCGCCCCCAGAGGGTGCGGGTGGGCCCCCACACCTCCACAGCCCTCAGACTCAGCACTGGGTCCCCCCAGGGCTGCGTGCTAAGCCCCATCCTCTACAACCTCTACACCTACAGCCACCCCTCCTAAATTTCGTTGTTTGGTACCTGTACTGTAGCAATGACAATAAAGTCCATTCATTCATTCATGTTTCAGACAAAATTATTGAGTGGTCAATAAAATGTAGACATGCTAGAATGTAGAAATGCAGAAATTCTAGAATGTAGAAATGCTAGGATGTAGAAATTCTAGAATATAGAATTGCTAGGATGTAGAACTGTAAGAATATAGAAAATGTAGAAATGTAAGAATATAGAAATTCTAGAATGTAGAACTGTAAGAATATAGAAAATGTAGAACTGTAAGAGGGGGGGGGTAAGATGGGCGTTACCGTGACGAAGGAAGCGGCTGAGGGGTCTTGGTACTGAACGAGCAGCGTCTCTACAGGCAGTTGGATCTTAGGCCGACTCTTGATCCTCTTGTTCAGGTGGACCAGCAACTCCATCACCTGGGGAGGGGGGGGGGGGGGGGGGGGGTAGAGAGGGGGAAGGAGGGGAGAGAGAGGGGTGAGACAAAAAGGCAGATGCCAAGTGGCAGCCGTGAGACATCCAGTAGTATATTATGTAGGCTATACTATGGACTATGGTCCTAGCATAGATTTATTTTTCTTATGATGCCTGTTGGCCAGAACCCCTCTCTGTCGAGGTGTCCTTGAGCAAGGCACTGAACCCCCCTAATTGCTCCAGGGTCGCCATCTATGACTCTGACCCCTTGCTTAGAGCATAACATACCAAATTCCAACAGTTGACTGACTGAAGTTGATCACATGGAAGTAAAACAATTGTTATCGTTATTATTATTATTATTATTATTATTACTATTATCATTATTATTATTATTATTATTACTACTACTACTACTACATCCTTACTTTCTTCCTCACGCCCTCTTGCACGCTGGACAGCTTGAGGAGGACAGGAGGCAGGAACTTGGAGATGATGTCCTGGAGCTGATCATGGGTCTCTGCATGGCCCAGACGTAGGAACACTCGCTCCAGCTGATCTGTGGGACAACAGAGAGGGGGGGGTTGAAAACACAGACTTCAGTTTCATTTGTATCTGTTTCTGGGCCATTTTAATTTCCATGAGGGTATCTCCTCAAGTTCACTCTGGCTAGATGCTGATCAGGGGGAGGCTGCTGGAGGTCGGAATGGGAGGACGAGCTCATTGTAATGCGTGGAAGTTTGATACGTTTCCAATGAGCCCCGTCCTCCGATTTCTACCTCCACCAGCCTCCCTGGAGCAGAAGATGCTGATGCATGGTTGGAACTGTGGAATACAATACAAGGGGGTTTGGGAAATGATCTCTCACACACACAGACACACACCAACCATTTCCCTTTCTGTGTCACTGCCATATTAGGATGGGTATGTCAAGTCACTGTGGCTAGAAGATTACGATGACCATGATCATGATGACGGTGCATAGCGGACACCAACCCTATCAGCCCCAATCCTTGACCTCACCAGGCAAATAAGGGTCAGTTATGAAAGGTAACACACTGTCACTGACATGTCAGCTTATCAACCTAAAAAGGGGTGGGGACATGTTTGGGACATAATCACAAAGCTGACAAAAGCATGTGTGGCCCAGTTAAGCCCTATGAGGTCGACTAGCTAGAGAACTAAGGAATGATATGAATGAATACAATCCACTAGCACACCTTAGCTGGTATAACTGTTGATATGAGACATGACATAACATGGATGAGAGTTAACTTCCTTCAATTAAATAGCTGCAAAACAGAAGCCATCCTCATCGGCACCCCTCACCAGGTTAAATCATCCCCCATAACAAGCATGTCATCCGTCGTCACCAACCTTGGTGTTCGAATGGACCCCCACCTCAACTACGAGGCCCACATTAAACACATATCCAAAACGTCATTCTTCCACCTTAGAAATATAGCAAAACTCCGGCCCACCCTGTCTTTGCCCGATGCCGAGAAGTGAGTCCATGCCTTTGTCTCCTCCAGGCTCGACTACTGCAACGCACTTCTCATCGGGATCCCTAGCAAGAGCCTTCAGAAGCTCCAGTCCATTCAGAACAGCGCTGCTAGGATCCTGATGAGAGTGCGCAAATACGATCACATCACAGCCATCCTCCACTCACTACACTGGCTTCCCATCTCCTCTCGGATCATTTACAAAATCACACTGTTAACTCATCAATGCATTCACGGCAACGCACCGGCATTCACGGTACATGCATTCACTTACACGTACATTCACGGTACATGCATTCACGTGCATGCATTCACGTGCATTCACGGTACATGCATTCACTTACACGTACATTCACGGTACATGCATTCACGGTACATGCATTCACGTGCATGCATTCACGTGCATTCACGGTACATGCATGCACTTACATGCATTCACGGCAACTTGAGGTCCCTTACCTCAAGGACCTGGTCAAATCCCACAGTCCCTCCACTCGCACTCTCCGCTCATCAAATGCAAACCTCCTCAAAGCCACCAGGACCCACCTCCGCTCCATGGGAGACCCCCGGGCCGCGTGCTCCATCGCCCCCGAACTGTGGAACGCCCTCCCTGCCCACCTGAGAGCACCACAGTCGGTCGACTCTTTTAAGAGCGGACTTAAGACTCCTCTTTTTAACAAAGCGTTCCAGTAGCCAGATTTGTATAGATTTTTTTCTTTAGTTCTATATGCCACTGTGTCTTTTTAACCTTTCTGCTTTGGATGTTTTTAGTGATCTTTATTGAGTTGTGCTGTTTTTGTTTCTTTTATTGACTGTAGCACTTTGAGATTCTTGAAATGTAATGTGCTTTATAAATAAAATCCATTATTATTATTATTATTATTATTATTAAGGTGTAATATATCAATAACAATTTGTTTTTGGTTACTCGGGAGCCAAGAGGATTGCATCATTCAATCTCATCTGTATATAAAATGAATTGCAATTCTGTCGGACAATTCATACTGCCACCTAGTGGACAGGCGGTATACCCTTCAGGAACTTTCAGAAACAGTGGGTGGACTTCAAAATGTGTCCATCAATTAAATCCTGAAAAAATCCATCCTTGGATGGCTGTGGCCCCTCTTCAATCATTGTGTTGCATAAACATATATTACAAATCCCCCCCAAATTAAGAAAGTAGTCGTTTTTGATTGATTTATGAATTAACTAATTATTACCACCCCCCTTTTAGAAATGGTAGCTTCCCAGACCCACGTCACTTACCTCGCTGAGATTCGCGCTTCTTTCTTCATCTCGTCGTCTCGTCACAGACAGTCGCATTTGGTTTGAAGACATTTCTATTTCTTTGCAAGTAAGTAACAATAGTGTCATATATGATATATTGTAGTGCCGGAGGAAAAAGGAAAGACGTAGGCAACGTAATGATAACTGTTTAATCAAAATAACAACTTGTACACTCCGTACAGGACCAGGAAATCGATCACCAAAACTCTTGTATCTAAACAGGAAGTTGCAACGTTAATAATCCTCCCCTCTGCCCCTAGTGCCAGAACTGGTTCCCTCCCACTACACAACCAACAGTAAGAGGAGAACATGAACCCATAATGTAGTCACTACACCAGCCCCCCCAGTGTTCACCTCAATATTGGAAATCCTCACGGCGAGGAGGGCGTATGGCCCGGCCCCTACGATCGTAGGTAAAGTCAGGAGGTGCGGGAGGAGGTGTGACAACCGGGGGCTCACGAGCTGCGGGGGGTTGTCGGGGTCGGAGGGGGGAATGGCCAGGGCGCTGCAGGGGAGGTAGGACTGGAGGCCGGCCTCTGCGCGGTGGCAGGGCCAAGTCCAGGGGCAGTTCAAGGTCCAAGTGGGCCGGTTTGAGGCGATCAACGGACACACACTCAGGCCTACCCCCCATGTCAACCATGAAGTTCTTGGCTCCGGCCTCGATGACACGGAAAGGCCCGTCATAAGGAGGACGTAGTGGAGTCCTGTGGCCATCATGACGAATGAAAACGAACCTCGCCGAGTGCAGCTCCGGGGGCACCCTCGAAGTAGGGACACCATGCTGCGTAGTCGGGACCGGGACGAAGGTCCTGGCGCTGTCCAGCAGGGAGGCGCGCTGAGCGGCGGCGGACCAGGGCTCCGTTGACTTGGGAATGAAGTCACCGGGGACCCGCAGCGGCTGTCCAAACACCAGCTCAGCGGACGACGACTGGAGGTCCTCCTTAGGCGCTGTCCTGAGCCCCAGCATGACCCACGGCAGCTTGTCAAGCCAGTTGCTGTCCGTGAGGCTGGCTCGAAGGGCGGCCTTCATGGATCGATGGAAACGCTCACAGAGCCCGTTCGCCTGCGGGTGATAGGCGGTTGTGCGGTGGAGCTTGACCCCCAGATTCTCCGCCACCGCTGCCCACAGCTCTGAAGTAAACTGTGAGCCACGGTCAGAGGAGAGATCAGCAGGGGTGCCGTAGCGGGAGACCCACACCGCGATGAACGCCCGGGCCAGGTCGGGGGCTGTCGTTGAGGAGAGCGGAACTGCCTCCGGCCAGCGAGTCGTCCTGTCCACCATGGTAAAGAGATAGGTGTATCCGTGCGAGGGGGGCAGCGGCCCTACCAGGTCCACGTTTACATGATCGAACCTCCGCTCCGGCACAGAGAACTGCTCCAGGGGGGCCTTGACGTGTCGATGCACCTTGGCGCGCTGGCAGGCGATGCACGTGTCTACCCAGGCCCTCACATCCCTCTTGAGCCCATGCCAGACGAATTTCTCTGACACCAGCCGCGAGGACGGTTTCCTACCAGGGTGAGACAAGCCGTGTATCGCCTCGAAGGCGGGGCGCCTCCAGTTGGCGGGGACCACCGGTCGTGGCTGACCCATGGAGACGTCGCACAGGAGCGTGGCCCCTGCGTCACCGAAAACCACCTCTTCTAGGCGCAGTCCTGTGTCCGACAACTTGAGAGCCTGGACGGCGGGGTCGGCGGCCTGGTCTGCAGCCATGCGCGCGTAGTCCAAACCCAGTTGGACCGCACCAACCACCGCCCTGGAGAGACAATCCGCGACCTGGTTGGACTTCCCAGCAACGTGCTGGATGTCTGTGGTGAACTCGGATATGTAGGCGAGCTGGCGCTGTTGGCGGTCGGACCACGGCTCCGCCACCTTGGACATGGCGTGCGTGAGTGGCTTGTGGTCCACGTAGGCCGTAAACTCGCGGCCCTCCAGTAAAAAACGGAAGTGTCTGACAGCAAGCCACAGCCCGAGGAGCTCCCTGTCGAATGTGCTGTACCTTTGCTCTCTGGGAGACAGCTGGCGGCTGAAGAATGCAAGAGGCTGCCAGGCGTCCCCAACCCACTGTTCGTACACCGCTCCCACAGCAAAGTCAGAGGCGTCCGTGGTGAGAGCAGTGGGTGCCGAGGGCGAGGGGTGGGCCAACATGGCAGCGCGGGCCAGGGCCGCCTTGGTGTCCTGAAAGGCTTTGACACGCTCCGCCGTCCAGTCCACCGGCTGCTTCAGAGTCTTGCCCTTCTGGGCATCGTACAGAGGCCGCAGGATGTGAGCGATGTGGTGGAGGAAGCGATAGTAGAAGGTTACCATCCCGATGAACCCCTTGAGCTCGCTGATTGTGCTGGGGCGCGGGAAAGCAGCGACAGCTTCCACCTTCGAGGGGAGGGGGGTCACCCCCTCTGCGGAGACCCGGTGCCCGAGAAAGTCGATGGTGTTCCGTCCGAACTCACACTTCGCCGGATTGACAATCAGCCCATGTTGGCTGAGCCGTGTGAAAAGGGCCCGGAGGTGGGACAGGTGCTCCTCCTCCGTGGTGCTTGCGACGAGGATGTCATCCAAGTAGACGAAGAGGAATGGTAGGTCCCGGAGCACCGAGTGCATGAGGCGTTGGAAGGTCTGCGCCGCGTTCTTCAGGCCGAACGGCATCCGCAGAAACTCGAAGAGTCCAAATGGCGTGATTACGGCCGTCTTAGGGACATCCTCGGGGTGCACCGGCACCTGATGGTACCCCCGTACCAGGTCCACTTTGGAGAAGAAGCGTTTGCCTGCCAGGTCCGCTGAAAAGTCCTGGACATGTGGGACCGGGTAGCGGTCAGGCTTGGACGCGTCGTTGAGGCGGCGGTAGTCCCCACATGGGCGCCACCCGCCGTCAGACTTAGGGACGATGTGCAGGGGAGACGCCCAGGGGCTGCTCGAGCGCCGAACGATGCCCACCTGCTCCATATGCGCAAACTCCGCCCTGGCGATGGCCAGCTTCTCCGGGTTGAGGCGCCTGGCCCTGGCGTGGAGGGGAGGCCCCTCGGTCTCGATGTGGTGCTCCACTCCGTGTTTCACCGTGGGCGCGGAGAAGGTGGGCTTGGTAAGGTCGGGGAATTCGGCGAGCAGCCGAAGGTACTGGTCACTTTCGGCGAGCGTATTGGACCACCCGCTGTAGACCGCCTCCCCCTGCGTACAGGCGAAGGAAGCGAAAGTCTGTGAGTTGACCAGGCGCCTGTTCCCCACGTCCACCAACAGGTTGTGGGCGCACAGAAAATCCGCACCAAGGAGGGGAAATGTGACAGCCGCTATGACAAAATCCCACGAAAAGCATTGTCCTCCGAAGCACACGTCCACCGCCCTAGTGCCATAAGAGCAGATAGGTGTGCCGTCCGCGCCTGCCAACTGCGGACCACGCTCCTCCTTCGCCACATCCGATCTCTCTGCCGGAATGATGCTCCACTGGGCACCTGTGTCACAAAGAAAACTGCGACCAGAGGCGGTGTCTTGTATGAAGAGCAGCCTGTTGGTGACGCCAGCGCTCAGGGCCACTACTGAGCGCCGGCCCCGCCGTTTCCCGTCGGTCCGAAGGTGCAGGGTGAGCGGCACCGTTTGGCCTTGGCGCCAAAAGTGGCGTGGTAGAAACAATGGCCCGCAGCGTTACCCTGCTGGCCAGAAGGTCTGGCGTCATCCTTCGCTCTCCTGCGACGGTCGGGTGGCGGGGCGGCCGCGGGAGCGAGCAGGTCGGGGGACCGTTGAGGCATGGCCAAGACGAACCGGTCCGCCTCCCTGGCCAGGGCGCGGGGCTCCATGATGTCGGTGTTGGCCAGCGCCATCCTAACTTGAGCTGGCAATGTGCGCATGAACAGCTCTGTGAAGAGGATCATGGGGTCTTCTGTACCGAGCAGGTTTAGCATCCTCTCCATGCGCGCAGAAGGCCTCTCGTCACCCAAGTCCGACATGGCAAATAGGCGACGCACCCTCTCCGCAGTGGACAGTTCAAATGTCTCTAGAAGCAGGGCCTTGAGGCGCTCATATTTGTTCGTCGTCGGGGGAGCAGACAAAAAACCTACCACTCGAGCTGCGGTGGAGCTGCCCAACATTGCCACAGCATGGTTGTACCGGTCGTCGTCGTCATCGATGTCACTTTTGTTAAAATGTGCCTCTACAATAGCAAACCATGCAGCAGGCGTTGAGTCCCAGAACTGTGGTAGCTTGAGAGTGGGAGTGTGCGCACCACGCGTTACCCTGACAGGGGATGGTGATGGCTGCCGCTGGTTTGAACGTCTCCCTCGCCCGGACATTTTGCAGGATCGTAATGTTCGCTCGCTGGTTTTTGTACACAATCACGTTAACAAAAATCCACGTCGGGGGTCACCAGTGTAGTGCCGGAGGAAAAAGGAAAGACGTAGGCAACGTAATGATAACTGTTTAATCAAAATAACAACTTGTACACTCCGTACAGGACCAGGAAATCGATCACCAAAACTCTTGTATCTAAACAGGAAGTTGCAACGTTAATAATCCTCCCCTCTGCCCCTAGTGCCAGAACTGGTTCCCTCCCACTACACAACCAACAGTAAGAGGAGAACATGAACCCATAATGTAGTCACTACACCATACTCATATATCCTTTGGTAGTTGACATCGCATTCGATTTGATCCGTGTTTCAATTCATATTTATTGTGTACATTTGTGCAGCCAGACAGAGAAGCTTTAAAGGGAGCTGAGCTAACAGCTAGCTAGCTTGGCGACTCAGCGTTTCTCAACCGGGGCGCCGCGGCACACTGGGGCACCGCCTGGCGTCTTCAGGGGAGCCGTCAAATAATTCTATATTCTGACGTTCATATGAATTAATGAATAAATCTATAAATAAATAAATGCAATACATCATCAAAATCTGTCTCGCGCGCCCCTTTCCCATGTCACAATGTCAATACCGGGTTCAGCGTAAGGTCCGTGTGTCTGCATGCAGCCTGCGTTGTTTTTTCATTTACCGCGCGAATACGAGAGCAATGAACAAGCAAACAAGCAGAATCATGGAACATGACAAACTGACAACAGATCATCCATCACAAGCTGGCAAGGATGCGGAATATTTTGTTCGGATGAAAAGTCACCATAGCCGTCCAGAACAGGTAATGATGACGTGCGCCACAGTTTCTGATAAAGCGTTGGAGGCTGGCTACCGTAGCCCAAATGATTGCTAAATGTCCTGTTAACCTCCATTATTCATTTATGATTCTTGAGATATAGATAAAACCTCACGCACACCATGACATGTCGAGGGAACCCAATGTCACGTTCTAAGAAACAAAGAGAGGATTTTACCGGGAGCAAGCGTCAAAGTTGTGTTGAACAGTCAAGCTTCATGCATCTTAGTTCAATCACATTGCTCAATAGCTAGACTGATATGTAAACGTAATCCTGCAGAGAAATAAACAACTGCAGCATTGTTGTGCTGAATAAAGCTATCGTATCGTATCATATCGAACATGCTCTGCTGCTTTAGGAAGTTTGGTATTCTAAAGGCTTTGTAACTTGGAAGTTGTCATGTAAAAGGGTCCTATTAGTCCTTGGGCCAAACCATTTTTCACTCCCAAATTCTGGGCAAATCCTAGATGTGATTTTCTTATTCCTATACATCCCTAGATTATGTTTTGATATGATAGACCTTTTGGATTGGCAGCTTATTAGTAGTTATCACCTCGTAAAGGTACGGAGTGCTTTTTTCAAAACCCGAGTTTTGCCTAGAAAAGTCCCCTGCCATATCTTGCTCCCCTTCGTATGATTCGCGCCTAGCTGTGCTGTGGTTGTGATAGAGACATGAGCCTTTTCATGTTCTTTATGCGCCTGAGTCTCCTAAACACGTAGAGACCAACCCCGAGTCGATCAATGATTCCTACGATGAGCTATGGTAACTTTACCGCACCTACCCCCTACCGATGAATGCCTAATTTTTGCGGTTTTCCGGAGGTATTGTGCGGTAGGTGCGGGAAAGTTACCATAGCTCAGCGTAGGAAGCTCTGATCGACTCGGGGTTGGTCTCTACGTGTTCAGGAGACCCAGGCGCATAAATCTAACCTGGCTCATGTCTCTATCACAAGCACAGCCCGAGCTATGCGCGACTGACGCGAAGGGGAGCAGAATATGGCCGGGGACTTTTTGATGGGTAAAACATGTTACCTAATAGATATCACCATGAAACTTCCCCAGTTGATTACTTACATTGAGACAATCATTTTTTGTATTACAAGTTTTCAGAAATGTTCTGTTTAAATATGCAAATGATGTATTATCTACTTAAAATATGAGTTAATTTGCATATCTTTAAAGAACATTTGGACCACAGATTGGATAAAGACAGTAATTAATTACTATACATCCCTAGATTATTATTTGATGTGATAGACCTTGTTGGACCTTGTTGTTGGTAGTTTAATACCTTATCCCCTCTTAAAGTATGGACTGCTGTCATTTAAAATGTGTGTTAGCCTACGTTCTGTACGGGAGTGGACCCGAATGCAGGACACTGAGGCGGAGGCAGATGAACAGTTACATTTATTTAGCCCACAAGGCAGTGAAAGCTGTAGGTGTATGGAGTCCGGTGGTAGGTGTGGTCCAAAATTGGGAGATGTTTTCTGATTTCTGCCGCCCTCAACAAAGTTCTCCATAAGTCCAGGTTTTGGGGTGACACCAGGTTTGAGTTGGAGTCATCATCAGAGCAGTGGATGATGCTGTCCATGATCAGAGCAGTGGGTGATGCTGTCCATGATCAGAGCAGTGGATGATGCTGTCCATGATCAGAGCAGTGGATGATGCTGTCCATGACAGAGCAGTGGATGATGCTGTCCATCATCAGAGCAGTGGATGATGCTGTCCATCATCAGAGCAGTGGATGATGCTGTCCATGATCAGAGCAGTGGATGATGCTGTCCATGATCAGAGCAGTGGATGATGCTGTCCATCATCAGAGCAGTGGATGATGCTGTCCATGACAGAGCAGTGGATGATGCTGTCCATGATCAGAGCAGTGGATGATGCTGTCCATCATCAGAGCAGTGGATGATGCTGTCCATGATCAGAGCAGTGGATGATGCTGTCCATGATCAGAGCAGTGGATGATGCTGTCCATCATCAGAGCAGTGGATGATGCTGTCCATGCCGCTTTCTTGGCAGGTTGCTGCTGCATTCACCTGAAGTTGGATCCATCATTAGACTTAATAATAATAATAATAATTAATTTAATTTATATAGCGCTTTTCCAGGGCTCAAAGACGCTGACAATATAGGACACACATGGGGAGACACAAAAAACAACAAGCAACCACAACAAGTAACATGGAACAGAGAGTCAGCGAACGGGGAGGGGGGGGTGGTGTAGAGTCCGGTGTTGATGTTGCTGTTGGTGTTGATGTTGATGTTGGTGTTGATCATAACTTACACTTACTGCTGATGATGTGGGTCTCTGAAATAGAGGAATACATCTAGTTTGACATTAAATTACCAACCTTATTCTAAACTAAAATATTGTCAGGGTGCAGTAATTGGGGCAGATCTCATTACAACAGAGGGGCTACAAACAAGGAATCTTCTGTAAATTTAATGTAAATTAAGTTACATTAATATTACTACAATATAAAACCCTGTCTCAAGCCTGGGTACACAACAGGCTACTTTGCTAGTTTAGCTAGCTAACTAAAGTGTTATTAACTATAATAATAATGCATTTTATTTGTATTGCACTTTTCATTCAAAAGAATCTCAAAATAAATCACAAAAATGAACACAGTTCAACAGTCAAAGGCCTGTCTTAAAAGAGTCCAGGCTCTGTACTGCCCTTAGCTGGCTAGGAAGGCTGTTCCACAGGCTCTGTACTGCCCTTAGCTGGCTAGGAAGGCTGTTCCACAGGCTCTGTACTGCCCTTAGCTGGCTAGGAAGGCTGTTCCACAGGCTCTGTACTGCCCTTAGCTGGCTAGGAAGGCTGTTCCACAGGCTCTGTACTGCCCTTAGCTGGCTAGGAAGGCTGTTCCACAGGCTCTGTACTGCCCTTAGCTGGCTAGGAAGGCTGTTCCACAGGCTCTGTACTGCCCTTAGCTGGCTAGGAAGGCTGTTCCACAGGCTCTGTACTGCCCTTAGCTGGCTAGGAAGGCTGTTCCACAGGCTCTGTACTGCCCTTAGCTGGCTAGGAAGGCTGTTCCACAGGCTCTGTACTGCCCTTAGCTGGCTAGGAAGGCTGTTCCACAGGCACGGCGGAGCCGAACAGAAGGCTCGGTCCCCCATGGTGCGGAGCCTGGTATTGGGGACCTGGAGGACCAAACTGTTTGAAGACCTGAGGGTGCGGGTGGAGGTTTGTGGAGTGATGAGTTCTTGTAGATAGGGAGGTGCGTGTCCGTTGATGCATTTGTGGATGAGAAGAAGGACTTTGTAGTCAACCCTGAATGAGACAGGGAGCCAGTGTAGTGAGTGTAGAACGGGGGTTATGTGCTTGTATTTGTGGACTCTCATCAGGATCCTGGCAGCGCTGTTCTGGATGTATGGCAGCTTCTGTATGCTTTTGCCAGGAATCCCGATGAAGAGCGGATTGCAGTAGTCAAAGGCATGGACAAGTTCTCTGCATCTGACAGGGTTAGAGTGGGACGGAGTTTGGAAATATTTCTGAGATGATAGAAGGAGGTTTTGCACAGGTGTTTTATATGGTCACTGAAGGTCAGGTGAGGGTCAAACCTAACCCCCAGATTTGAGACTGAGGAGGAGAAGGGGATGACTTGACCCTCGAAGGGGAGCTGTGATATGGGCGAAGACTGAACCTGGTGTGGGGTGCCAACAAGAAGAGCTTCGGATTTGTTACTGTTTAACTGAAGGAAGTTGTTGTTCATCCATGCCTTTATCTCCTCAAGACAGGTGGTGAGACATGACATGGCTGCAGAGGGGCTTGGGGCAGTTTTAATGTAGAGCTGTGTGTCATCAGCATAACAATGGAAAGACATCCCATATCTGGTGATGACACGACCGAGGGGGAGCATGTAGGTGATGAAGAGGATGGGGCCGAGAACCGACCCCTGTGGAACACCACAGGTAACAGGGAGAAGTCTGGACTTGCATCCTCCCAGTGAGACGTATTCAGTCCTGCCAGAGAGATAGGACTGAAACCACTTCAGTGCAGAGTCTGAGAGTCCAATGGTGGTGTAGAGGCGCTCTAGGAGGATAGTGTGATCCACCATGTCAAATGCTGCTGTCAGGTCCAGGAGGATGTCATTAGCAGTTCATTCGTCACCCTTAGCATAGCCGTTTCTATACTGTGGGCTGAGCGAAAGCCTGACTGAAATCTTTCAAACAGGTTGTTGTGTTTGAGGTGATCCTGGAGTTGGGAAGCAACTTCCTTCACTAGCACCTTGGACAGGAAGGCAAGGTTGGTGTATGACTTGAGCAGAGCAGTGGGAATGGGGTCCAGGGCGCAAGTGCATGATTTCATTCCTCTAAGGATTTCCATAATGTGGCTCTGTTGAACCTCTGTGAAACATGGGAGAGATGGCAAACTCCCAGGCGAGGGGTTGGTAGCAGAGGGAGACAGAGAGGAAGAGCTGGGCATCAGAGAGCGAATGTTGTTGACCTTGGATCTGAAAAAGTCAATGAAGCTGTTACATCGCTGCTCTGTAGCCTCAGTAGTGGGAGATGGTTGTGGCTTCAGGAGATGATTTATGGTAGAAAAAACTAGCTAGCTAGTTATAATAATAATAATAATAATAATAATAATAATAACTTGCATTTATATAGCACCTTTCAGGGAACCCAAGGTCGCTTCGTTATCTAACCAGCTATACATTACCACTAACTCTAAACTAGCTTGCTAGCTAAAGTTACCTCAGGTAACTTACCTCTAAATATGGATCTGGCTGGGGCTAAGTTAATTTATTTGAGGAGGTAAACACACACTTTATTTGTTTTAAGCACTTTGTTTTAGATTTTTATTCTGGAAAACTATGTAAATTAATGCATATTTTAAGTAGATAATGTATCATTTGTATATTTAAACATACAAATTCAGAAAACAATAAATGTACCCATCCATGGGTTTGACCTTTCATCTGACTCCGCCTCAGTGTCCTGCATTCGGGTCCACAAGTCCCCTGCCATATTTTGCTCCCCTTCACGTCAGTCGCGCATAGCTCGGGCTGTGCTTGTGATAGAGACATGAGCCAGGTTAGATTTATGCGCCTGGGTCTCCTGAACACGTAGAGACCAACCCCGAGTCGATCAGAGCTTCCTACGCTGAGCTATGGTAACTTTCCCGCACCTACCGCACAATACCTCCGGAAAACCGCAAAAAGTAGGCATTCATCGGTAGGGGGTAGGTGCGGTAAAGTTACCATAGCTCATCGTAGGAATCATTGATCGACTCGGGGTTGGTCTCTACGTGTTTAGGAGACTCAGGCGCATAAAGAACATGAAAGGGCTCATGTCTCTATCACAACCACAGCACAGCTAGGCGCGAATCATGCGAAGGGGAGCAGGATATGGCAGGGGACTTTTCTAGGCAAAACTCGGGTTTTGAAAAAAGCACTCCGTACCTTTACGAAGTGATAACTACTAATAAGCTGCCAATCCAAAAGGTCTATCATATCAAAACATAATCTAGGGATGTATAGGAATAAGAAAATCACATCTAGGATTTGCCCAGAATTTGGTAGTGAAATGTTCAATTTGGGGGTTTGGCCCAAGGACTATATCCTATGTTCCCCGCTCCCGAAAAATGGTCCGATCGGACAGGGCAGTCTCGCTCGCCGGCAGCGTGTGGAGGTGGTTGTTCTATATGGAGATATAATATATATATATGATCTATATGGTTGTTCTATATGGATGATCGGTGACATTATTCTCTCGTCCGACTTCGGAAGCTAGGTTGGAAAGTTGGGGAAATAACGCAGCACGGTTTCGTTTTCATGCAATGAATTTAATAGATCCAGACAAGGATGCGCGCAGCGGGAGAGAGAGAGACGCATTTTCTGGCTTAATAACTCTGCATCCCCGGTGTTTACGTTAAATGGACTGGATAGGTGTTTCCAATCAAATGTGGGAATATGAAAATGAATGTGTTCCATAAATTCTGGATTCTCTTTCACGCAGTGTGTGTGTGTGTGTGTGTGTGTGTGTGTGTGTGTGTGTGTGTGTGTGTGTATGTGTGTGTGTATGGGGCTGTCTGGGTGATGCAGTGTCGTTTTTGAATAGCTATATTTTAGACTGGGGTGCCTTGAGATTTTATCGACTTTTGAAGGGTGCCGTGACTGAAAAAAGGTTGAGAAACGCTGATCTAACTTAACCGCATGGGTGAATTGGACGACGTCGATGATGTTATATGATGTTATATGTTATGTTATATATACGTTATATATTATGTGTCGATTATATTCAGGGTATGTGTGTATGTATGTCAGGGTATGTATGCAAATATTTATTTGTTCAACTTCGCAGTGGTATAGTAACAAAGTAGAACTACTTAAAATTAATGAAAGCAATGTCGGAGACTGGTGAAAGCTGAATGGTTATGCATGAATCTATAGGTAGAGTCTATTATGCAAATTATACATTTAATTAAATCAATGAATTCATCTCTTGGCACGACAGACAGTGATGCCCCCACGCTCTGAGCGGCTCTAGGCTAGCGCGGTAAAAATCTTTTTTTTTTCATGAATCTTTGTTTTAAATATATATTATTTTTCCCCCCTTATTTTACACCTTTGAGAAAAACCATGACCAAAATAGCATTTATTTGGCTATCATATCAATATTTTAGAGCTCCCCCCAAAATGTCACAAACCATGTTTCCAGGGGAGCTCATGTCACCACCAGGGGAGCTATAGCTCATGTCACCACTAGGGGAGCTATAGCTCATGTCACCACCAGGGGAGCTATAGCTCATGTCACCACTAGGGGAGCTATAGCTCATGTCACCACTAGGGGAGCTATAGCTCCCCGAGCTTCCCCTTATTTGGCACTGTGCCTCTACCTCGTAACCTAACCATAACCTGCACCTGGCTGGACGGAGGACAAGGTCTGTTGTTGCTGTCGGTATATTTGGGGGATTATTTGTAACTGTTGAACGTGTAAGTTAAGTTAGCCTACTGAAGAATGTTTGTGTTAGTCGGTTTGGACTCACTACTAACTAACTAGCCTGTTAGCGTTAGCAGCTTAACGTTAGCTCAGCTGTAACCTAGCAACGTTAGCAGCTTCACGTTAGCTCAGTAACCCGTTGGGGCGGCGGCAGCGACCCGCTGGCGCCAAAATTCAAAAGGACGTTTTCTTGTTGTGGGTCGTTGCTCCACCAGTCCCGCTGGTGTCTAGAGGGTTGTTTTAATAATATAATATAACTTTCATTTCATAAGATTCACTTTAAGGACAGACATGCACATCAAGTCCATCATCCTGGAGGGCTTCAAGTCTTACGCCCAGAAGACGGAGATCAACGGGTTCGACCCGCTGTTCAACGCGATCACCGGCCTGAACGGCAGCGGCAAGTCCAACATCCTGGACTCCATCTGCTTCCTGCTGGGCATCACCAACCTGTCCCACGTAAGATATATATATATATATACTATAACTACTACTAACTAACTAACTAACTAACTAACTAACTACCAACCTCTCCCATGTAAGATCCCTAACTAGAACTAAGTCACATAGTAATAATCACACAGTTAGTCATACAACTAACTACTTTTGAACTACATTTGAACCTCAGAGTCTCATGACTAGTAGTCTCAGGTGGACTAACCGGGTGGAAGCTAACTAGCTACTAGTAGCATCTACATTCAGGGGAGAAGTGTTGACATTTCTGTGTACATATATTGCCATAACAATAACTATTTGTATAGCACTTGTCCTGCAAACGCACACACTAACACTAACACACACACTATCAATAATATAAATTACATAATAAACCAAGAATAAACCATACAATCCATGGGGCATAGAACAAAGATAAACAAAATAACTAAATAATATAAGAATTACTAAAAGTAAATACATACGATAAGATGCTAGCTAACTATAACTATAAGTCACAGCAGATACAGCTAACTAGCTTGCTAACTAGTACATTTGAACTTGAAAGTCTCATGACTAGTAGCCAGTAATACCAAGCTGTCAGACAACGACAGGTTGAAGCGACTAACCAGGTGAAAGCTGACTAACTAGTAGGATCTGCATTCAGGGGAGAAGCTTTGACATTTCTGTGTAACATATTTTGCCATAATAAGCAAGTTATTGTGCAAAAGAAATCAGTGTTTCTGTCCTCCACTAGGAAACAAAGTTTAATGTTGCTATAAATTAAGAGTATAATCAAGTTATTGCTTCAGTGTATCCCAACATGATTTACACACTCTACAAGTTAATAACTTTTGTTCCCCTGTTTCAGTGTTTGTATTGCAAAAACACTGATCACAATCAATGTTAATCTGTGTTGTAAAAAATCATTAGGCCTATATTCTGTAGCCACTTTTATATATCTGTACATTACATACTGCGCATAAGCTACCGTAATTCTACGTAGCTCATAACTGTATATAGGCCTACCTCTAAACTACCGTACTTGCCATACTGTACCTATCACTATCATTGTCATGTTTTTATATCACTATTTGCACTTCTGGTTAGATGCTAAACTGCATTTTGTTGTATGGTACTGCATACTGATAGTCTGCAATGACAAATGAAAGTTGAATGTCTAATATTTAACAAACTAATTTCCCCACACCTGATCCATCTTTTAGGTGCGGGCGTCCAACCTTCAGGACCTGGTGTACAAGAACGGCCATGCTGGCATCACCAAAGCCACGGTGTCCATCACCTTCGACAACTCCAACAAGAGCCAGAGCCCGCTGGCGTATGA
>NC_137676.1:69935467-69941213 GCF_963989245.1 Nansenia antarctica
CGACCGGGCTCTCCACCAATGAGGACGGAGAGGAGGCCACGCTGGCCGGCCACATGATGACCTGCAAGAACAACATCAGCAAGGCCGACTTGGAGGCCAAGCAGGTAAGGGTCAGCCCCCCTCGGGGGTCAGCCAGCTAGCTGCTGTGACCTTTGAACTCTGACCTGGTAGGAAAGGAATGGACCCTTTTTTTAAGACTGCATAGAGTTATATATATATACATCTCTCTCTCTCTCTCTCTCTAAACTAAATGTAGACTAAAAAAGTCCATTCCTTTCTACCATGTCACATCTAGTCTATTTCTCACAACTTCTTGACTCTCTTCCTCTCCCTCCCTCCCTCCCTACCTCCCTCCCTCCCCTTTTCCATCCCTCCCTCCTCCCCTTCCCACCTCTCCTCCCTCCCTCCTTCCCTCCCCTTTTCCATCCCTCCGACCTCCCTCTCTCCCTCCCTCCCCCCTACCTCCCTCCCTCCCCAGGCCCAGAATAAGCGGAAGCACGCCCAGGCGGAGTTGAAGACGAAGCAGGCGGAGGTGAAGAAGATGGACGGAGGCTACAAGAAGGACAAGGAGGCCGTCCAGGCCCTCGGGAAACACAGGGAGAAGCTGGAGGCCGAGCTCAGCAAACTCAAATACCAAGGTGTGTGTGTGGGGGGTGGATGGGGAGGGGGGTGGGTGTGGGTGTGTGGAGGTGTGTGTAGGTGGGTGGGGGTGTGTAGGTGGGTGGGTGTGTGGGGAGGGGGTGTGTGTGTGTGTGTGTGTGTGTGTGAGAGAGAGAGAGAGAGAGAGAGGACGTGGAGTTGAGAAAATACTTTTCAGATTGGACCCATATCTGGTACATCTGGCCTAGATGGTTACTGCTTCTATTTTCATTTTAGCACTAATAATAATAATAATAATAATAATAATAATAGGGTTAGGGTTAGTAATAATAATTTTATGTAAAAAAAACTAGGGGTGTAACGATACATCGATTCACATCGATGCATCGATTCATTGACTAACGATCTGATTACATCGACGCAATGTAAAAACATCGATCTATATCGTCATCTTAAAGATACACCTTTATTTTGAAATGGCACATTCTGCGTGACTGTCACCATTATATATGAGTTGCCTCTACCAAATCCGTCTAAAAAAGTCACGAGGAAAGTCCTGTCTTTCGCTTTTTAGCTTGAGGTGCGCTTGTTTTGGAATTCCATTCGCTGCAGCGGCCGCGCTCACCCCGCCCCCGTCCAGTTTCTCAACTGGATTGGACAGCGCCTTCGCCTGTCTGGGGGACATCGCTTGGCCGCGCCGTTTTGTTTCATAGGACATTAATGTTTTAAAGCTGAATATCTCTTGTTTGTGAGACTAGTGAACGGGTCTATTTTTCTTTTTGTAACAGAAGAATACTGTATAATACAATATGATTTAAATGCTGGATACCTGGAAGAGCTCACAAATAAAATGGTCAAATCATATTCTAGTTGTTTTTGTGAGTTGATAATTGTGTTAGATTGGCATATGATATCGCGTCATATCGATCATATCGTCATATCGATCTTGAATCGAATCGAATCGAAATCGTATCGTGACTGACATTGTGATATCGTCAAACATTGTATCGTCATACAAACAAATCAATATAATATCGTATCGTGATGAAGCTGGTGATTTACACCCCTAAAAAAAACGGCATTCTGGGATCTGTTGATGGGGGAGGACACTGTGAATGTTGTCTGGCTGTTCTGTGTATGAGGCTATCTGCTCATATTTACAATGGGTTATGGTTAGGGTCCTCCTGGGTTCTCAGGGGTCTCCTGGGTAGAGGGGGGGTTGGGGTGGGGAGAGAGACGGGTGGCCAATTGAGTGCCTTTGACTGTTGTCTGGGGGGGGGAGAAAAATGGTAAAATAAAAATAAATTGATCATCACTAACACCCCCCCCCTACCCCCCCCCCAGATGGGAAGGAGGAGTCCCTGCAGGACAGGAGGAGGCAGCTGAACCGTGACATCCCGGGGCTCAGAGAGACCTACGAGAGACACATGGGCCGCTTCCCCAACCTGCGCTTTGACTACAAGTACGTGACAGTAGATTTGTGTGTGTGTGTGTGTGTGTGTGTGTGTGTGTGTGTGTGAGAGAGAGAGAGCGTATGTGAGAGAGTGTGTGTGTCTGTGTCTGTAGTGAAGTGAGTGCCCCTCTAAAGTGTAGATTGGAGTGTGTGTGTGTGTGTGTGAGAGAGAGAGAGAGAGAGAGTGTGTGTGTGTGTGTGTGAGAGTGAGGGGGTGACTGATTATTTTGATAATCGATTAATCTGCCGATTATTTTTTCGATTAATCGGATACCAAAAAAAACGGAAAAAAATGATTTATTTTGCAAATTTTATTTTATGTTTTCTAAATCAGCCAGGCCTATACATATACATGTGCAAAATGAATAAGTATTAATACAAAATTATAAATAATATAAATAAAAAAGGCTTTGCTACATCAAATAGGTTTAACAACAGGCCATGGACTATATGGCGGTAGATTGTTTCAATAAAGTAGTTGAACTCTAGCTCAATACATGCATTGTTTTAGGTAATAACTTTGCTTAATGTAAAGGTCAGTAACCCAAAGTGCAATATAGGCTACAGACAAGACACTAATGTTTTTATATAACAGATATGCTCCAAAACAATGCAATGCGTCCTCTCACTCCATACAATAGGCTAGGCTACAGTCAGTGCCTCACTCTAACTCACGGGTAGCTTGGTAGGCTACCACTAGCTAGCCTTTAGCTTATCACCTCTGCTCTACCACTGACGTTAGCCAGCTAGCTAAATACACTTGTCATGCAATATTGAATTCATGAATGCGAGCAAACACTCACTGGCTATCGCATTACATTACAGTCATTTAGCTGACGCTTCGCCAGAACTCACACTAACGCATTTGCATGGAGAGCAGGAGACCATGGAAGGGCTGAGCCCAGCAGGACTTATATAATAAAACAATAGGAAGTTAGCTGTAACCCTCCTCTATAGAAACATAGTTAGTGCTCTGGTTCTCAGCACAGCTACGCAGACTACAGCTGGACGAGCAGCATAGTGACAGTCAGCTAGCGGCAGCAGCGAGCTAACCCTGCTAGCTAACTCACTAGCATGTCCTGACAGCAGACAGCAGACAGCTTCACTCTCAAGGCTTTTGAGTAGCATGATTTAAATGTAGCCGCCGCGCCGGTGTAGGTACCGGATTTTCCCACTTTTCCGGTTCCGGTCATAGGTTCTGCCCTTTCCGGCCATAGGTAGCGCTATGATTCGCTATGATTCGCGATGCCTACACCGGCCGCAAGACAGCGTGGCGTGCGTCAACAGGAAGTAGGTTTGTTATGGAAACAAAACCCGACAAAAATTCATCGGCAACGAATTTCATTATCGATTTTTATCGATTTCATCGATTTGTTGTTGCAGCCCTAGTGTGTGTGTGTGTGTATTAACCCCCTCCCTCCCTCCCTCTCCCAGGGATCCAGAGCGGGGGTGGGACCGGGGCAGGGTGAAGGGTCTGTGTGTGTGTTAACCCCCTCCCTCTCCCAGGGACCCAGAGCGGGGGTGGGACCGGGGCAGGGTGAAGGGTCTGTGTGTGTGTTAACCCCCTCCCTCCCTCCCTCCCAGGGACCCAGAGCCGGGGTGGGACCGGGGCAGGGTGAAGGGTGTGCTGGCCAACCTGATCACCGTCAGTGACGTCAGCTACGCCACGGCGCTGGAGGTGGTGGCCGGGGGGCGGCTATACCACGTGGTGGTGGACACGGAGGTGTGTGTGTGTGTGTGTGTGTGTGTGTGTGTGTGGTGGGGTGGGCGGTGTGTGTGTGTGTGTGTGTGTGGGGGGAGTGTGAGTGTGAGAGAGAGAGAGAGAGTGTGTGTGTGTGTTTGTGAGAGAGAGAGTGTGTGTGTGTGTGTGTGAGAGAGAGAGAGAGAGAGAGAGAGAGAGAGAGAGAATGTGTATGAGAGAGAGTGTGTGTGGCGTCCTCAATAGTAGACTGAATATCTGATTTTAATTCCCCCTCTTTACCCCCCCCCCCCCCACACACACACACACACACACACACACACACACCCCCAGGTGACGGGTGAGAAGCTTCTAGAGAAGGGGGAGGTGAACCACAGGTACACCATCATCCCCCTGAACAAGATCTCCGCCCGCAGCCTCAGCGACAGCGTGGTCAACTCTGCCAAGAGCCTGGTAAGGGCGCCCTGGTTACAAGGGTTCAAAGGTCAACAAAAATCTTCTAACCATTTTAAGTATACTGCTTTTTTTTAAGTATATTGGAATTTTAATTTTAAGACACAATATTTTATCTATACTACATTTTATGTACACTACATTTAAAGTACACCACATTTTAAGCACACCACATTTTAAGTACACCACATTTTAAGTACACCACATTTTAAGCACACCACATTTTAAGTACACCACATTTTAACTGCACCACATTTTAAGTACACCACATTTAAGCGCGCTACATAACTACACCACATTTTAACTGCACCACATTTTAAGTACACTTGAAAAAGAGATTTTAATCTCAAGGGACCTCCTGGTTAAATAAAGGTTAAATACTAAATAAAATAAAAATAAGGACACTACATTTTAACTACACCACATTTTTGTAGTGTACTTAAAAACAAAAATGCATTCCATTTGACATACTCTACATTTTAACACATTTAACACATTTTAAGTACACTTGATTTTAATCTCAAGGGACCTACTCGTTAGATAAAGATAAAATAAATAACTACACCACATTTTAAGTACCCTCCATCTTGCTAACCCCCCCCCTCCCTCCCCCAGTAGGGGAGGACAACGTGCACACGGCCCTGTCCCTGGTGGGCTACAAGGCGGAGCTGAGGAAGGCCATGGAGTTCGTGTTCGGCTCCACGCTGGTCTGCGACACGCTGGACAACGCCAAGCGGGTGGCCTTCGACCGCAGGGTGATGACCAGGACCGTCACGCTGGGGGGGGACGTGTTCGACCCCCAGGGCACGCTCACCGGAGGTGAGGGGGGGGCAGGCAGACACACACACACACACACACTAGATGCCACTGTGTGTCCTCCTTCTGACGGGGTTCAAGCTAAGAACTGTCTTTGTAGAATCTAACTGTGTGTGTGGTGTCTCTGTCTCTCTCGCTCGCTCTTGCTCTCTCTCTCTGTCTCTCTCTCTGTCTCTCTCTGTCTCTCTCTCTGTCTCTCTCTCTCTGTCTCTCTCTCTCTCTCTCCCTGTCTCTCTCTCTCTCCCCCTCTGTCTCTCTCTCTCTCCCCCTGTCTCTCTCTCCCTCTGTCCTCTCTCTCTCTGTCTCTCGCTCTCTCTCTCACTCTCCCCCTGTCTCTCGCTCTTCTCTCTCTCTGTCTCTCGCTCTCTCTCTCTCCCCCCTCCTCTCTTCCCCCCCCCCCCCCCCTCTCTCTCTGCGGTGCCTTTGAGGCCGGCCAGCTCTGTGTCCAGACTCCTCAGCTCCTCCTCCGCGGCTGACAAGCGCTCCTGCACCTCCCTCAGCTCCGGCAGTCTGGACAACACTGAGGCAGACTGGGCCCTGGCCCCTACAGAGAGAGAGGGGGGGGGGGGGGGGGAAGAGAGGAGGGGGGAGAGAGAGAGAGCGAGAGACAGAGAGAGAGAGAGCGAGAGACAGGGGGAGAGTGAGAGAGAGAGCGAGAGACAGAGAGAGAGAGAGACACAGAGAGACAGAGACAGAGAGAGAGACAGAGAGAGAGAGACAGAGAG